>NC_134575.1:106386348-106686348 GCF_050947875.1 Dermacentor variabilis
AATCTCATCCGCCCACCTAACTTTATGCCGCTCCCTGCTACGCTTCCCTTCCCTTGAAATCCAGTCCGTAACCTTTAATGACCATCGGTTATTTTCCCTCCTCATTACATGTCCTGCCCATGCCCCCATTTCTTTTTCTTGATTTCAACTAAGATGTCATTAATGCGTGTTTGTTCCCTCACCCACTCTGCTCTTTTCTTATCCTTTAACGTTACACCCATCATTCCTCTTTCCATAGCTCGTTGCGTTGTCCTCAATTTAAGCAGAACCCTTTTCGTAAGCCTCCAGGTTTCTGCCCCGTAGGTGAGTACTGGTAAGACACAGCTGTTATACACTTTTCTCTTGAGGGATAATGGCAACCTGCTGTTCATGATCTCAGAATGCCAGCCAAATGCACCCCAGCCCATTCTTATTCTTCTGATTATTTCAGTCTCATGATCTGGATCCATGGTCACTACCTGCCCTAAGTAGATGTATTCCCTTACCACTTCCTGTGCCTGGCTACCTATTGTAAATTGCTGTTCTCCTCCGAGACTGTTAAACATTACTTTAGTTTTCTGCAGATTAATTTTTAGACCCACCCTTCTGCTTTGCATCTCCAGGTCAGTGAGCATGCATTGCAATTGGTGCCCTGAGTTACTAAGCAAGGCAATATCATCAGCGAATCGCAAGTTACTAAGGTATTCTCCATGAACTCTTATCCCCAATTCTTCCCAATCCAGGTCTCTGAATACCTCCTGTAAACACGCTGTAAATAGCATTGGAGAGATTGTATCTCCCTGCCTGACGCCTTTCTTTATTGGGATTTTGTTCCTTTCGTTATGGAGGACTATGGTGGCTGTGGAGCCGCTATAGATATCTTTCAGTATTTTTACATACGGCTCGTCTACACCCTGATTCCGCAATGCCTCTATGACTGCTGAGGTTTCGACCGAATCAAATGCTTTTTCGTAATCAATGAAAGCTATATATAAGGTTTGGTTATATTCCGCACATTTCTCTACCACCTGATTGATAGTGTGAATATGGTCTATTGTTGAGTAGCCTTTACGGAATCCTGCCTGGTCCTTTGCTTGACAGAAGTCTAAGGTGTTCCTGATTCTATTTGCAATTACCTTAGTAAATACTTTGTGGGCTACGGGCAGTAAGCTGATTGGTCTAAAATTTTTCAAGTCTTTGGCGTCCCCTTTCTTATGGATTAGGATTATGTTAGCGTTCTTCCAAGATTCGATATATCGAGGTTTGACTGTATGTGTGCGTGTGTGATGTGTGTGTGTATATCACACACATAGTCACACCTTGATGTATCGAACACTGATATATCGAATTATTGTGTATATCGAACACTTTATATATATATATATATATATATATATATATATATATATATATGCGCATGCCAGGTGAAAAGCTCCAGCAAATTGGTTCATAAAGCCCTGAATGTCCCCTTCCTCCTTATCTGGAACCTACCCAGAACCCACTGCCACCATCAAACCGTCACTAGCTCGGGACTAGATTGGGAGCACAAGCGCAAGACAAGAGGAAGTGGGGCAGGCAGAAGAGCGCTGCCTCCCAACTGTCTCCGTCTGTCCTGTTATGCCTTGTACCTTGACCTTGTCATTATGGAATACACTACCAACTACCCCGTTCCGATACCTTGCTTAGCTTTGCAGTCACATGTCAGGCCCCTCTCCTGAAACATGAAAACATAGTTGTTCTTTTTTTCTGGTTTCTTCTTTGTGATTGTTGCCACTCTTGTCGGAAACTTTTACCACTGCTGTTAATTACATTTCACAGCATTTGCATACAAGGGCAATGCTTTAAGAAACATACAAATAAATTTATATGCACTTTTTGTAGTGCAAAGCATTGGAGGATGGAAATTTTCTCTGCATGTATTTTATGGAAAGAACTCGTGTGATTTCATTGATTCTAAAGAGGATCTTAGTGCCAAGTAGGTATTCTGCCTCCAGATGGCCTCAAACTTCCTCGAGTGAAAGCACCGAAGAAGAAAGTGAAGACAACGGTCCTGTAGAAGACGATTCCTGTGGTGACTGCTGATATGATGCTGGCTGGAGACTGTAAACTGTGCGAGAGCCTCAGGAACACACAAGATAAATGTCGCAGTTTCACCCGAAAGTCAAACCATCGACTGCAATAGCAAATTAGTGGACAGATATACAAAGTAAGGATAGTAGTTTTATCGGCCGTACAAACTTGTAAACATAGGCATACTAACTAAATTAACAAGCATGGTGCCAAGCACAGACAAGCAAACATGACAACATCTCACTCAATCACCGCAGAAACTCACTGTGAAAATGCAGGAGTCAGAAAGTGTGGCAGCAGCAGCAAGCGAATTGACCTTCATGCTGTGTCTTGCATCAATGCGAACTAATCTGTGAAAACACAGCAGCCAGGGCGAGTGGGCGCAACAGCCCAGGCCACCCGGAGTAAAATGCACCATCCCCACCCCCCACCCTATGCATGGAGCCTTGTGCACGACGAAAGACAGCGCCCTTCCTCCTCACTTTCCTGGCTTGCATGCATCAGATTTAGCAGCAATCGCCACTCACCCTTGCACGCTTTTACTCGCACAAACAGCACACAGCATGGAGCAACGATATTATAGCCCTTGGACTTTATACGGAATCTCACGGCAACACTAACAGCGATGGCAGAAAATGCACCTGGAGTGTCCATATAATTGTTGTTGCAATAAAATGTCTGAAATAAGCCACTCACTATGCATCCGTTCACACAAATACTCTTCATGCGCAGTGTTCGAAATACGCAAGCTTGTTCCTGACCGAAACAATCGCACAGCTGGAAAATGCTCATAAGTGGAAGTTGTAGGTTACCTGCATAGGGTCGACATTGCCGTTCTTTCGAATGTCGTAGTAGCGGCAAACAATGTCAGCGACAGTCTTCTCCGAGCAACTGGGCAGGGGCTCTGTGAGCAGCAGGCGCACTTGTTTCTCCTCCCAGACGCAGAAGGCGCCCTCCCTCTTCTCCTTGTCCCCTTGCTCGGGGTATGAGTCGGCGTCTTCCGCGCTGTAGAAGCCGCCACTCTGCAAGCACACAAATCTGCGTTCCCACTCCTCTCTTGTCATACAGGGAAATTACAGCCCGTCACACACTTGTGCTGGGACAACAGGTAGCAGCAAAAAGATGGGGAGGGGGGCCAGATAACACACGGTGCACCTGCCTACAGAAAATGTTGTGCAAAAACCATCAACGCTAATTGTCAATGAACGTGAGTAGCCAAATACTTCTGGAAAGCTATATCGCTTTATCGAAGGAATGATGCACTTGAAGACGTATGTGTTTGTTGCAGTGAGAATATTTAGGTAGTGTTTGGTTTTTCATTGTCAGAGAACAAAGCCGTTAACCGGCACATCTGTAGCCATAGTCCAAGTGGCTATACGTATCAGCCGATTCGTCACATTTGTATTATCTTGAGCAACACGAGCACCAGTGTGGGAGATGACTGTCATCACCCTCTCTCGTGCATGCGTCTCAAAGAGCTATAGTAGTTGGTGTTCGGCAACAAACCTGCACCACAACTTGGCTGCATGAGAGCATGCACCCTTTGCATCGGTGCCCTTTGTACTGCTGGTGAAAGTCCAACCGCTGATCACCAACCACCGACCACAACAAAAACGGCCAAAAGAGCCAAGGAAGGCTATTCACTTTAAAACGTTGCTATGATAAAGATGAATGGGGAGTCGAAATTACTTCGTCATACCCATTGCTGTCCGCCTTCACAGTCAACCGTGCCCAGCACATTAACGCCAAGGTACAGTGTCTCGTGTGCACAGTGTGTGTGTGTGACTTGCAGTGTTAGTAGTGTGCAGTGGCGAGAGGGCGACAGTAGAGTGGTCGCCAACTCCGCAGCACCGCTGGTTTGCCATATTACCAAGTGGGCGACAGCTCACGGGAGTGATTGATGAGCAGCATGACGTGAAACCCTATTTGGGCCTGATCGAGGTAAAATGATCATAAAACCTCGGTGATAAACTAAAACAGGTTCATAATACCCACTTCTAGGAAATTCTTCTTCATTGAAGCAAGTTTTTAAATACATTGTTTCCTACGGGAATTTCATGAGGAAATTCAACTACTTCATTATATCCGTCATTTCATTATAACCTACTCTGTTGTAATGAGGCATTTTTACCTCTACTCAAGTCTCCCAGTGTGACTGACCACTGGCCTAAACTACTGCCTCGATTAATTTAATCTGGCCCTCATGTGAAAGCTAAAGTCGAGATCAACCAATCAGAAGCATAGCTGTACAAATGCAACTGTCGCTGTCTGCTCGGCCTCGAGCCCAGTCTCAAGTAACGAAACACCGCTCGCAGCTTCCAGTTCAGTGCCACATTACCTCAAGATATTACGCTACAGCTGATCATATCACCTGACGCACCTCTAACTGAACAGCTGAAACGAAATGATTGATTGATTGATTCCCAAAGCAACAATGGGGCAGTGAGAGGAGCCATAGTGCAAAGTTCTGGAATAATTTACATTACCTATGATTGTTTACTGTGCGCCTAAATGTACGTACTACACTAACACTTCTGCATTGTGCCCCTGCAGGAAAACAATCACAGAAAAAGATTTGCAACTGCCATCTTAGTATGTTCTTCAGAGCAAAAATAAATGCACGAACACTCCCAAGAAAGGACACTCCCCCTAACACACTTTTTGAAACAAGCGCATGATGCAGCACTTGTGTGAAAAAATGAGGGGGGGGGGGGGAACATCCCTTCTTTGGGTTTGTTCGTGTGGGTGTTCGTGTGTGTGTGTGTACATGTGAGTGTGTTCTTTTGCGATCTCAAGCAACTTACTAAGATGACTTACCAACTAGCTCAGCTACAAGTTTTTCTGGTAGCTGCCTGACATGAAAAAGTTGCAGGCTGCACGACAAGAGCAACCAGCGGGATAGCAAGCTGTCATCACTACAGTCTATGCAAAAAACGAGTTTTAGCCGAGTGTTTACAGAGCACTCCACTAAGGCCCAATGATATGCGCACAGCTGCTCGGAGGGAATAGGCGTGCACACAACAGTCATGCCAGAAGCAGAGGCTACTGCCTAGCTGGTTGCACAGTGTCTGATGACACAGCCGATTTGTTTCGTCGCTGTTTTGCAGCCAACCTGACTGTGCATTGCTCACGTCTTTGGGAGACATGCTACGACATGCTTATCAAAAAGGTGAAATGAATACAGTTCTCTGCAAAGCCTCAGCAGCTGGTGAACTGTGAATGAAGCATATCATAAGTGACGCTCAGCTGAAGCTGTCTAATACGATGGCACGAGACAAGTTTTTACAATTTAGTACACTCCCACAATTGCCAAAATTCATACCTATAAAAAGAATAATAATCTTAGCACATGTGATGTCTCTCCTGGAGCTTGTGATTGAGCTCTTGGAAAAGTATGTGCAGGCAGGTTTGCTTTTCGTACGAATCTTTCTTTCTACGCTATAAAATTTTAACCGTTAGTGTGAGTACTATGCCTCAATGTCATCCTCCTCATGTGTACATATTACACTGGTCAATGCTTCTATTAGTGAGTGCTTGCCCAGTGCCCTACTGTGCACCTTCTTTCAGTTGTCCACTGTATTCAACACAATTTGATTCAATCTCACTGGAGTGTGCATTTGACTCTGCAAAGGAGTGTCGAGTGGCCAAGCGGGCACTAGGTCAAGCATTTCAGGTGCATTTACAAGCATTTACACCACAAGTTCTTTCATCTCGACTCCAAATGAATATCCACCGTTCCTTGACTGTTCCACCAAAAGGCAAGTTCCACATGACCCACCGGGTGGCTGAGGTCCCGTTCGACGTAGCACAGGATGTCACGTGCCACATCCAGTAGCCGCCGGTCGTGAGTCACCTGGTAGGCCTCGCTGTAAGCACGGGCCAGTTGAGCCTGGTCGTACAGCATCTTCTCAAAGTGCGGCACGTGCCATTTGCCGTCTGTCGCATAGCGGTGGAAACCCTGCATGACGCAAACAGAAAGCTGGTAACACATTCTTCCAACAGTCAGCTTCACGGCCATCGGGGCTGTAAGCATAGCACCAACCTGCAAACATTGAAATTAGTAAAAATCCTGCAGACACGACAACGGGAGTGGGGGAGGGAGGATAGCATGCAATCATTTTCGTGTTAGCCCTGAGAGCATGCCTTTTGTGGGATACATACGCATTTCACGATGAACAATGGTTTACCTTTGGATGCAGCACAGCAGCAGCATCAAACCTGTATCAGCAGAGATTGACAAGCAGCACCCTGTTCTTAGGCCACAGTGACTTTTTCGGTGATTTTGCTGTTGCTGACTTTGCCTGCTATAGGAAATTGTCTGAATAAACTTGCTCGAAGCAAGAACCCCTCTGGCATCCTTTCACCATCATAAGACTTCCAATTGTAGAGTAAAAAATCGAGAAAGGGGCTGACAGATTGAGTAGCACACTGTGGTATAAAGTTTGTAAACAGGGATAAGGTGCCTCAGAAAGGCTGGCCAACGTTTCGATAAGAGGACCTATCTTCGTCAAATGCAGCCTCGTCATCCTCGGCATGTTAGTTTTAAAGGGTTTAAAGTTTAAAGTTTAAAGTTAAAGTTTAAAGTTAAAGTTTAAAGTTAAAGTTTAAAGTTAAAGTTTAAAGTTAAAGTTTAAAGTTAAAGTTTAAAGTTAAAGTTTAAAGAAATTAACCACTAGTACCAACTAGCTTAAAATAAAGTCCTGTTCAAGCACCAACTCACATAACCATGCTCAATCTTAGGAGGCAATTCAACCCTGACTCAGATTTCCAAATTCTCTACATGTCCTTGAGAAATATAGAAAGATCTATACTTCCATGCATTCCCCAAGTATTCAGATATTCCCAAAGTATGCATGTGACTTTTCCTAGTTTTTTTTGTAAGCACCATGCTGTTGTCCACTCTGTCATTTTATTCTCCACTGAGATGAAACTCTGTTGATTTTTAAGCACAACGACAGTAAATTTTATGGCACAAATTTCTTCTAAGCTTCCTTAAATAAATTTTAATTGTGCAGTCATTTACATGCACAAAGACCAACCACAGCCAAAGGATGAAAAAAGAAAACCTCTTCTAAATGGAACTACCTGGCATGCTCTCAGAATGTGGAGCTTTCTTGTTTGTTAGTTTTTTTCCATACAGACAGTGATGACTCAACAAATGCAATAGGGAACAAAATAAATCTACACAAACAATGAAAAATATGTCAAAACCAAAAATGGTCCCCACTGCACATATTACTAGCCAAAAGTGATAAGCCCAGTGTAAAATGCTGAAATTTCCCAAAATTTGAGTCAATTTCCTCCTTTCCCCAAACAGTGCTCAAGATCCCTACATCTAAGAAGTTTCTTGAAGATTAGTTAGTCTCTCTAGTTGCCCTAAGAACAAAGCATCTTGGTCATTGTGCTTCTAAAGCGGCCTTGAGAACACATTAACCATTTATCTTCCAAAAACGTTCCTGGCAAGAATTGAAAAAAGAACTGCAAAATTTTCTTTTACTTCCAGAGGGTTTGCACATAGCATGCCCATAAAGAAAATAATACATGTGCTCAATTCCTCATACTCAATGAGGACACTGAATAACAAACTGCGTTATGAGAAAGGTAGTTCTTGCAATAATACATAAACATATTCAGTTATGTTCTCTCAACACATTACAATGAAACAAATGTACACTACAAAATAATGTGCACGAGTGCCCAAACTCAGCAGCAGCCAATGGGATGAGCAAACCCACTCGACTTGTTCCCGACGACTAACGCAATTGAAGACGCGACGAGGACGAGAAGAGCCACATCCCTGGCAATATTGGTACAAATTGTTAGGACGAGCACAGCTCGTGCTTGGGGTTTAAACGGTTAATGCCCAATCAAAGCGTTCGCTTGCCTTGCCAATGTGGTCGTGGATCCCGCCCTGTGCCATCATGATCAGCGTGTGGACAGTCATCTCGAGCGCCTTGTCCACGGCTGCCTTCACTTCCGACGGGGGCAACCCCTGGAGGAGCACGGCGCGGTATCGCAACAGGAAGTTCAGATTCACGCACTGGGGGAACTTTGGGGCACGCCCGAAGCCCCCCATGATCATGTCGTACGACCGCTCCAGCTGCCGGTAGCAGGTGGTGGCAACGTCGGGCGCAAACGGACACCTCAGGTTTCCTTCGCTGCCTCGAGGGGAGGCAGGCACGCCCTCCCCGCCAAACACGCGCACGTCGGACGTCTGCTGCAGGATCTGGAAGATGCGGTCTCCCTGGTCGATGAGCTTGGTCCGGTTCTGCCTCCACTGCAGATGCGACGGACTGGTGGGTCAACACTGAAGGTCACTGCAGTAAGCAGCATCTGCCACAGACGACATAGCCAGTACAAAACATTTACAGTACAAAACGTCACACCACCAGGCCAGCGCTCGGGCCGTCTCTACGACTCATCAGCCTACGCTACACCGATGGCTGGTCTCTTCAGCCCCTGAACATGGAATGGCCACTTACGTCTTTTGGATGTTGTCCCACAATACCGAAGGTATTAACATACCTATAAGTGAAGGCCCACATAAATTTTTAAAAGAAATTAAATTGCATGTTATAATGCACGGAACCATGCACAGCGGGTTATGAGGGACACCTTACTGGAGGGCGGCAGGTTAATTTTGACCACCTGGTATTCTTTAAAATGCACCTAAAGAAAGGTTTATAAGCGCATTATGTACTTTGCCCCACCAAAATCTGGCCGACACAGTTTGGAATCGCACCTGCAGCCTGATTTGCAGCAGCACGTCGTAGCCAATGAAACATGAAGACAGTTTATATATGTAGTTTATTTGTACTAGTACTGAACACAAACTATGCTAACAGCCTAGATAGTGTCGCGCATACCTGTTTGTCTTTTTGCAGTGACCGTTTATCACCTGCTCACAACTGTTAATGTCATCGCTTGGCACAAGACGCCACTTGCATGTAACGGGGACATTCTGGACTTTTGTCACCGATTCTATCTACTGTCTATGTTGTTGCCAAATCTAGTGTAATCGTATAACATGCATGACGCAAATAGTGCTGTGAATTCTGGAAGGCTCCTGATCTCCAATGATTACGCTGTAACCTTCGACAAGTCACATATAAAAAGTCAACGTGCATGACCCGCAGGTCATATTTTTGACGAACAGCGAGTGTGCTCACTGCTATCATTGCGCTGAGTGTTACTTGTTTGTCTGGGCCATCATCTAATAAACAGTTAGTTTCGTGATTAGCATTGTGCCACTGTGGTTCTTCCCTGTCACGACAATGTGACAATATGATACGTCGACCTACCTTTGCAAGACTACTCTTAAATATAAGAGTTTCCTTAGCGTTTGAGAGTTTGCCACATGTGAGTGAAAACAGCATGCTAATGAGATTATTGTTACATCCATGCCTAACTGTGGATATAACATGTGCATAAGAGAAGCTTTATCGAAAGAGTCCCTGGTTCCCCCATAAGTTTCACCACAGCTGTATGTTTCTCTTTTTTTTATGCCTGCCTAATGACATGATCGAGGGCCACTTTGAAGGCACCACATTCCTAGCAGTTGCACACAATTAGGGCCGCAACAGCTTTCTTTCATCCCATGTTATGTGAAAGCAAAGGAGCAGGCACAGAGTGGCAGCCCCCATTGAAAGTTGTCCATGCTCTAGCAACAACAGGTATAATAGTATGTCTGGGAGTGTGACGCCGTTGCAAGGAACCAGGTGGGCAGGCATTTCAAAAGTACACGGGGCGATGTTTTCATTCGTCTTATGAACGCAGAATATGGAAAGCCTACGACAAGTACGTTTGGTGGCGAGCAAGCAAAGAAATAGCGTGACAGAAACCTCGAGCTCGTGCAATCAAATAAATTGGTGGTGCTCGAGAAGGCTAAGAACTGACTGGAAGCTCAGCTATGATGGCAGGGAGCTGGCAGTGTGGCTCAAAGGTCAATGACCCTAGCCCTACACTTGGTCGCATTCCTTTGGCCTGCCTTGACTGTCACCAAGATTCCGACGCCATACAGGGCTTCCTACAAAAAATATACTACAGGGAACTCTGGTGCCATACTTGTTTAGCTACCACAAGAACGATCGTTAGTACATACATAGATTTATCTGACCTTTGCGCTTGTGGCTTCTTAAGTGTTTGTGTCCATGATTTACAGTAGAACCTCATCCATACGTTCTGGGCAAAGACATGAGAGAAAAACATACTAACCGGGAAAACATACGATCCAAAGTACCTAAAAAACTTGGCAGACTCAACTATTGTTACATCTGTGAAATGCAAAGCGTCGCGTGAATCGTTGCGGCATGAGACGCCAATGCGCGTCGAGCTGGTGGTGCTCCGGTGGCCCGAGACACTTTTTGTTCTATTCCTATTGCGGGGTGTTTTAAGAGGACGATGGGAAAGTGAAGCGAAATCGAGCTGGTGGGCGACGCTGGATGCCGCCAAAGCAAAATGTGATGCACACATCATGCCACCTGCAGCAGAGAATGACAGCGCGTTTGGATTATAGCCTACTAAAAGCTTGCAGTATGCTACCAATGGCACTACGAGCCATGCACTGTAAAATAGATAGGTTAAAATGCTTGTCGCAATAGATATGGCAGAGATAGCTGTGAGTGCGGCGTGCAACGACCAGGGCAGAGATGTGCTGGTAGCAGAACAAGAAACTGTGTACACCGTCGTTTTCACATTAGACGGACAGCTATATACTGTTCTTGATCGTGGGCTCTGGGATCATATGGAATCACATGGCATCTAGCGGATGGAAAACGTATATTATCGCAGTATGCAGCAGGGAACAGCGGCATATTTTGGTTATTGCCTATTAAAAGTGTGCACTACACTCCCGACGGCACTATGCACGGTGAAACAGATAGGCGAAGGTGCTTATGCAATTGGATTGGCAGTGACAGCATGTGAATTTCACATGCGACAACCCCGGAGAAGATTTGCTGGTACCGAAATGAGAAACTCCGTGCGTGCCGGAGTTTTCATGTGAGACGGGTGGGCGAGTATTATGGTCAAGCTGCCACGGCACGCAGCAGTATACTCTTCTCGATTTCGCACGCCTCGCGTACTTTTTTGTTTACATGGGATCTAGCGACCGGAAGACATATCATGCGATCACAGTTTGGCGATGTAGTGAACGTTGGCGCCTAAATATCGTGTTTTCCGGGAATGTCTGAACCAGTAAAAAACGAGCTCAACTCTATTGAGTCATTTTTTGTGTCCTCGATTGCGAACTTTGGCGCCGGGAAAACGTACGTAACGGGAACATATCAACGAGGTTCTACTGTAATACCCTTCATCTTTCCAAATTTCCAAGAAATCATAGTTTTCCATGTGCAGAAAGGCAATGGGTCTGTTCAGATGCACAATCATTGCCAATTGTAGTTGCATCTATAACAGAATATCTTGCAGAAAATGATCAATATCCAAAGTCAAAAAGCCATTTGATCCCAGATAGAGGAAGTTCAGGCAAATCCATGCTACAAACATCATTACCATGCTGGCTGAACAACCACGCTTCCTGGCTCCCATGGACGTTAGTGCCACAGTTCCCCCTAGCGGTTTTTGTATTTTATACTCGAAGATTCCCAGAGGCCAGCTTATCTAATGAAAAACCCTAACGGGCAATGCCATTAGTGTTGTTATTGCTGCATGGGTGGTGTGTTCCATAGTCACACACCTGTGCCAAGTTGCCAGGTCCAAAGATAAAAAAGTAGTCACAAAATTTCTAAAGTAACCACAATAGGCTGCCAAATAATGTTGTAAATTCCCCTAATGCTAATATTTTTGTTCACAAAGTTGAACTATTTCTTGAAATGGTGCTTGACCATTGATGCTGTCTGATGATCATACATTTTGTTCTGCTCCTTTATAGTAGCATGTGTGAGTCTGACAATCATCTCACTGCCCTCGCAACGCTTGACACTTAGTACTTTGCCACCATGTTACAGTGAAGCAGCACCAATTTGGATGGTGCGCCTAGTTGCTGGGCGAATCTGTGGACATATAAATTACAGCCGTGCGTGAGTTCTCAGCTTCGTATGACATTGGGTTGCAGGCAGACATTTTCATCCAAGATCAGTTGGTCGCAAAAACCAAACGCTTGCTACTAGAGCAATTTTTGCTAGCTGTTTCCACACTGGCCTTGTACCACGCCCCTAGACATTGGCAGAAGCTTTGAGGAGACTTCACTGTATTTCAAGGAGCTATCATCGCCTGCAGACACCCGCAGTGCAGGAAGGAATCGTAGTTGAAAACTGGATGCTGACCAAAAAAAATAAAAAATAAGAGACGTGACGTGCATCGTGTACGTATAACAAGAAAGAGAGCCACGCTTGCTGCCACTTGCAACACAGTTGTGCCCTTGCTACTATTACCGGTGCCACATTGGAAGTCACACATTCGTTGCTATCCGTTGTGTCGAGCTTACGGCGCAAATGCAGCGCAAAGGAAGAGCCTCGATGTTAATAACACAACACCATGGCAGATCATGGAGTATCGTAGCATAATGACTGGGCTTAATTTTGTGAGAGGGGAAAATGCATTGCAAGTTCTTGTTTGTTTTCTAGGTGGTGCCACAAGTGGCCTTCTCACCGCGCATAGTTGCCCATAACAAATAAAGGGGCAGTCACTGTTTGGCTTTGGGTGAAGACACTTCTTTCGGGCTGTGTGTTCACAGCAAGACGTATCAGCACGATGCAACAAATCAGTTCATTATGTTTACTGCGCTATGCTGTTCATACAAAGGACAAAATAAATTAAAATTGTTTATAAACGTGCGCTTATCACACATATGATTATAACATGTGTTTTAAATAAACAAATGAAAATGGGTGTCTGTCTTATTCATGTCATACTATGTCATACCAACTAGACCCGGTCGAGGCCTCGCTGAACAAAGCTCAACTTTGCTATTTGCCGTGTGCACTTCCTCCCCACTGCGCGGCACAATTACTGACTTTTGCCACACCTGCTCAGCAATGTTAGTTAGCAGAGTCTTGAAGCCAGGCTGGCCGAAGTAGCGGTCGTCGGGAGGAAAGTAGGTGCCACCAATGACCGGCTTCAGGTCGGGCGTGAGCCATACACTCATGGGCCATCCACCGCCTCCGGAAGTGGCCTGCGGCAAACGGAGAAGAAAGGAATGTTTGTACCTCAAATAATCAAAACAACACAGTTAAAATCATTGAATACACTCGAACATTTCTTCGAAGCAACGGGTATACTTAAAGTGTACTAGGTGGCACGCTGGATAGTAACCACATTGTAACCACACCCCTTTTCCATTATTTGTATGTATGTATATGCTATGTATATATTTATGTATATTACAGTCAATTCTCATTAGAACGTACTCTGATAATCCAACAAAAAATGTCCATTTTATCCGAAGTCCATAATATCCGAAACACCTCACTTCCGAAACTTCAGCCGCAAAGTCTAACAATGATATTGCGAAGAGTGAGTGCTGAACGTCTAAAATAAAAAAGAAAAAGAAAGAGAAAAAGTCAGTTTCACCTGAAAGGTGAAGAAGCGATTGCGATAGTAAATTAGTAGACAGCTATGCAAAGTAAGGATAGTAGTTTTATCAGTTACATAAGGTTGTAAACATCCGCTTACTAACTAAATTAACAAGCACAGTGTCCCACGTGCACAGGTAATATGAACACATCTCGCTCGATGAATGCGTAAAGTCACTGTCAAAATGTTGGAGCAAGGAATCATGGCAGCAGCAGCGATCGAATTGACCGTCGTGCTTCCCTCGCTTCAATGCAAATGAAAGGTCGAAAGCACAGCACATACAAAGCTACTGGCACTATGCGCACTCTGCTAACATCGCAGATCGCTTCCAAGATGAGGCCTGTGTGGGCGCGCACTTTGTCCACATCGCAGATCACTTTCAAGCTGCGGCGCCTGCGTGACCGCACCGTAAGCAGTGGCCATCTAAGTAGAACCCCCCCTCTCTTGCCTCCCCCCCCATGCCTCGCACATAAAAGGGAGGGAGAAAGAGAGGAAGGGAGGCAGGGCGAAAGCCCTGCCTCCCTCCCTCGCGCGTGCGTGCGTGATATCGAGCCGCGATTATTGGCTGGCCCTTGCAAGTCAGTTGCCAGCCCATGTCTGCATGGTAAAAGTCCATCTTATACAACCAATTTTGACAAAAATTGCTGCTAATTTCGTTTACTGTGGCCATGTCTGCATGGTAAAAGTCCATCTTATACAACCAATTTTGACAAAAATTGCTGCTAATTTCGTTTGCTGTGGCCGATAGCATGCTGTCTGTTTAAAGCGAACTTCATTGCATCAAGAAAACAGGTAGAGCAAACTAAGGTTGAAATATGGTCCATTATATCCAAAAGTCTGTTGTACATGGGTCCGTTGCAACGAGCGGAGACTGTATGCGTGTCGGACTCCTCTTCTTTTTTTTTTACCTATTCTGCAATGAAGCTCACTTTTAACTGTCATATCTCTGTGCATGCATTATTTCATATGTCTGCCTTCCTCATCTGTTCACTTGCTGATCTTGGACTGTATCGCAGCCTCATGTACATACTTGGAATGCGCCATACGTGCAACATTTAGGGACTCGTAGTGGTGCAACTTGTTCTCACCTTTTATCTCTGTATGTTTGTGTGCGCATAGGACTGCATGCTCTGGGTTTCTTCTTGCGAAATTTTTTTTACTACTGTCATTGCTATTATGTGAAAGGGAGCAGCCATCACCATTATAGGGTAACCACATATCTATCTTTTATTCCGCATTTCGATAATAGTAAAAGAACGTACACAAGGACAGAAGAAAAAAAATGCAGACACAACACAGACTGGCAATTAAAGAACTACTTAAACATTTTCAATGAACTTTTCACATGTAACAGAATAGCACCTAGCATGTGCTGAGTTTGTGAAAGATATTTTACCTTGCAATTAAGTTGGTCTCAAAGATTCTGGACCTGGCTTTATCTACATAATCATGCAATCATGACACAGAGGAAAACTGTCCGATGTTGTGTAGTAGTTTGGCTAGGTATGATGATATCACTCGTAAAAGTGTAAACAAAAGTGCCGCACACATTTCTTCTGGCTACGCTTGCACGTAGCAGCTCCAGCGAATAAAAGCGATGGAGCAAGCCGCTATTTTATGACCCATCCAGCTCCTGGATACCAAATCTGAAACTGTTTAATAAAAAAACAAGTATTTTGGACGCTCCCAAGCTTTCCGGTATTCTTTCTAAAGCTTAAGAGGGCTTCAACCTTCATTTAACACAAGAATTTCATGATGGCACGCCTCCGAGTTTCTTTTAGTGAAAACGAAAATGTGCAGATTGTCTGGTTTTTGGCTTCACAGTGCCCATGTACAATACAAAAGCAATTATTGATCAGTGAAGTGTTTAACATCCCACAGCAACATATGGAGCTAAGAGAGATGCCACAGTGTAGGACTTCGCAGATCAACAAAATTGGGGAGGGGGTATTCTGTAAGTGTCCACCTAGTGGACTGTCCATTTGAGTCGGTGCTGATTTGCTAGAGCTGAACCGGCGAGAAGCATACCGGCTGTTTCTTTCTTCTTGGTACCCCAACCCAGCCAACCAGCACTTCATCACCATCAGCACGAATCAGCACAACAAATTAATCAAAATGAAAGTGGATGAAAAAATTAACTTGCTGTGGGTGGGGAACGATCCCACAACCTTCGCATTTCGCATGCGATGCTCTACCAATTGAGCTACCGCGGCACCACTTCCCAATCCACTTTCTTGGATATTTATGTTTCATAGTAGAACTCTGGGAGTGTTAGCCAGCACCACCACTTTCATTTTGACTAATTTGTCATTTCTTTATTTCATTTATTAAGCACAAGTAATTTCCCCTATGTTGTCCTTGGTGTCAGTGTTTGTTGGCTTCTTATGATATGACTAATAAAAATTGGGCCCCTTGATTAACCCCCTTTCTTCTCGTTCATTACATAACGAGGGCCTCGAATCCAGCAACATTGATGCCTTCAGGTAGCATGTGTTGGTTTATTGACCGCTTGCCTCCCCCAAAAAAGATCACGTTCTCGTGACGCCTGCGGCAGAAAGGATGTTCCACGTCCGCCGCCAAGGTCTGTGAGTGGTGGCGCTGGCTAACACTCCCAGGGCTCTACTAGGAAACATAAATACCCAAGAAAATGGATGGGGAAGCGGCGCCGCAGTAGCTTAATTGGTAGAGCATCGCACGCGAAATGCAAAGGCTGTGAGATCATTCCCCACCTGCGGCAAGTTGCTTTTTTCATCCACTTTCATTTCCAATAATTTATCTTTTTTTTTGCTTCATTTATTAAGCACAAGTAATCTGCCCTATGCTCTCCTTGGTGTCAGTGTTTGCTGGCTTCTTATGATATGACTCATAAATGTGTGTATATATATGTGTGTGTGTGTGTGTGTGTGTGTGTGTGTGTGTGTGTGTGTGTGTGTGTGTGTGTGTGTGTGTGTGTGTGTGTGTGTGTGTGTGTGTGTGTGTGTGTGTGTGTGTGTGTGTGTGTGTGTGTGTGTGTGTGTGTGTGTGTGTGTGTGTGTGTGTGTGTGTGTGTGTGTGTGTGTGTGTGTGTGTGTGTGTGTGTGTGTGTGTGTGTGTGTGTGTGTGTGTGTGTGTGTGTGTGTGTGTGTGTGTGTGTGTGTGTGTGTGTGTGTGTGTGTGTGTGTGTGTGTGTGTGTGTGTGTGTGTGTGTGTGTGTGTGTGTGTGTGTGTGTGTGTGTGTGTGTGTGTGTGTGTGTGTGTGTGTGTGTGTGTGTGTGTGTGTGTGTGTGTGTGTGTGTGTGTGTGTGTGTGTGTGTGTGTGTGTGTGTGTGTGTGTGTGTGTGTGTGTGTGTGTGTGTGTGTGTGTGTGAGAGAGAGAGAGAGAGAGAGAGAGAGAGAGAGAGAAAAGAGTGGTAGTTGTCTGCGGAGAAGCCCCCCTAAATAAATTTATGGCCACGCCACTATAAGCTACACTCCATCAAAGGTGGCAGTACTACTACCACACCTGGATGTAGGTCATGTAGACACGGTCGACGTCCGGCCGTTCCTCACGGTCCACTTTGACATTGACGAAGTGATCGTTCATGAGCTTGGCAATCTCGACATTCTCAAAGGACTCCCGCTCCATCACGTGGCACCAGTGGCACGTTGAGTAGCCTACTGCATATGCACGCAGGCAACATATGGTTAATGGGGACAGATAATGGGAGGGTAACAACCCACTATTCCAACTACTCTCTTTCACTAACAAATAATGAATAACTAGAAGAAATAGGCCCCGCTTATACAACATGAATCAGGGGTACTGAGGCGCTCAATATCCACCATATAAAGCCAACATATCATACTGTCACATTGTAGTGATGGTCAAGAACACAGTAGCAAAACTGTGAATGATGAATCGGACTCTTTATTGGGCGAACTTGTGCCCTTAAAGGCAAGTGACAATCAAAGCACAACGATAGCGGTGAATACAGTCAGCAGACGGTGAAAATCTGATCTGTGGGTCAAGCACGCGTTGGCTTTTATACATGAGTCATCGAAGGTTCCAGTGTAATCACTGGTGCCCGTATGCCTTCCAGAAATTACTACGCAATTTCTGTCACACATGGTACAATGAGATTACACAAGGCTTGGTGACAACAGACAACGAACAGAAGCATCGACAACATTCGAGAAACTTCGATAGATGCAGGCACGTCCTGCACCTAGCGATAACATTTAACATTCATTAGCCGGTGAAAAGCGGTCACCGGAGAAAGATAAACAAGTACACATGTCAATATAAATCAAATCAAACTGTGACATTTAATGTCCCAATGCAACACACTGGCTGTGAGGAATGCCGTAGTGGGGAACTCCGCATTAATTTTGACAACCTGGCTTTTCTTTAACACGCAAATAAAACCAAGTCAACCTCCGGCAAAATGTAAACACCAGGACCGGGAGTTAAATGGGTGCCCTTGGGTTGAGCAGAAGAATTCCCCAGCCACTGAGCCATGGCCAGTGGGTCTCAACATCACGTAAAGTCGTACAGCTACTGCATAAAGCCAACAAGTCCTGAAGCCACAGAAAAGGTGAAGAAAATGGATTTTCTTTTATTAAACTGTGTAACTGAGTAATTGTATTGAATATGACAGGGGAAGCTCAAAGTGAAACAATTTTTTTTTTATCATGGTAATACTGCCACTTCCCAAGATGTCAACACAATTTCAGTTTTTACACCTTAGTTTAGAGTCTACATCACCTAAGATTAATATGTAAAAACTGAATTAATGCAACTTCCTTATATTACATACAAACTACTCCTTATCTACAAGGTTAGCAATCTGGACACACAAATGGTAACAAAAACGTCAGTCATTTATATTGTTCTAATATTAAAGGTAAGGTACAGCTAAAATAACACCTGCATGTGCTACCTTGATGAAAGACAGAGATAATTTAAAATCTCTATAAAGGGCCTTCATCCTTCAGTGGACAATACATAATGATGATTATGATGCATAACACAGCCCTGGGAATGCTAGCCAGCATCCCTTGCTGCCATGGCAGCAGATGTGGAATATCCACTAGGCCACAGAACACATATGGAACATGGACCCTGGGCAGGCAAAGCCTATAATGTCTCAAGCCGCCTAAGTCATCAAGTCTGCTAGAGTTGAGGCCCTTACAATGCTACATGTGAAAAGAATCAAAGGAACTTGGGCACAATTAAGTCAAGTAACCATCCTTAAAACCCCACAGACATTGATTGCACCTCTTTGCTTTGTATGGTGATCAGCGCATATAGCCAACAAAAAGCAGTCATTGACAAAGAACGACATTACACTTAATTACACTGTTGGCTAATGTAACAGCGACAAATGTCCTGCTTTTTTTTTTACAAGATTCGGCACAAAATGTCATGGGCTGTCTCGATGAGGGGCACATGTAATTTTCTTTACTCACTACTGCTAGCTGCCTTTTGGTAGCCAAGGCAGGAGTGGTACAGGTACACCAACAAGTGTAAAGATAACACAAGTCATCAGTTCAATGTTACAGATACATCAAAGAGTAGTACAAGAATAAAGTAACGAGCAGACTCTGCAACAAGTATGAAGAAAGATCGCGGGCACCTGAGGCATTTGACCAAACTAGCGAAAAGAGAAAAGAAACACAGGATACAGACACCAACAAGAGACAAAAATAAATGCGAACTGCTACAGAAAACGAGACACGGCCAATAGAATAAATTCTCATGATGTACCTGTGTCGCATCAGGTGGAAGTAAGTTCCATTCCTAGCATTTTCTTGGGGGAAAAAATAAACACAATAGGCATTCACTCCCATTTGCACTTGCATAATATTCCTGTTTATTTCTTTATATCCTTTTGTAATTTGATATTGTGTATACCTTTGTATTTTGAATCTTGTGTTCTTTCTTTTTACATAGAACATCCCTTAAAGGGAAGAAACACAAATTTTATGTTTCTTGCAAATTATTTTTAATACAATAGGAATGTAAATTTTGTTGAAGGTAGCAACAGTTTTGTGCTTGTGTTGATCTAGCTACAGTGCCTTAGGCTGCTGACACCCACAGAAGAAAAGCAACCAAGACTCGACTTACCAGACAAGAAAATGAGTTTATCCTCATCTTTGGCCTTCTTGAAGGCATCCTCACCCCATGGATACCTAAAAGTAAGACAGTGCATTTTCAACCATCTTTTTTTTCTTTCTTTCACCCCTCATGAAGTTTTTCTTTGCCAACCTCAAAAGAAATTGAAAACAGTTAGCATTCTCCAAAGATTCTTAAGCAAGTGAACTAGGCTAATTGGTTACAAATAACTGTGATTAGACCAGTTCCACATATGTCAACCAACTAGGTTTATTGATATTTTATAATCTTAATCCAGTTTCAGAGTTCTTTCCATTCCATTATCAAGGATGGCTATCACCAAGGGTGACGTTACCTCCGGTGATGGACTCGGAACAACTCCAAAACTTTTTGAACACTGAAAATTACATGCCACTTTTGAACTTACTGTGGCCCATAACAATAATCATTATCAATATTTGTGCACTTCATTTATTGACACTCTGCCCTCACTCCTTTCATGACAAGCAAGAAACGAGAAAGTGCAAGAAAGATTGATGACGATTATTTTTGCAGGACACCATATATCAAAACTAAAGGGTGTTTCGTACTGGATCCCATGTCTTTGACACACTTCCTTTTTTGTATTGTCAGCATTTTCTTTTTTTTTTTTTTGCATGTCAGCAATTTGTGGAAGTATTCACTAGGTATTGGGAAGTGCTCGCATTTGTGTTGTGCATATCACAGGTATTTGTGGAGGCGGCCGAGTAGAGGAAGCCACCATGGCCAGGGTTTATTAGATCTGACCAACAATGGTGTTAATGGCCCTGGGGAGTGGCCGGTGGATGCGATGTCGAAAAGGTTGCCTTTGTTTATGGGGATACAAGCTGCTGCAGACACTGTGCTACCATTAACTTGTGCCCCCACCTGCTGGCAGCAGCAGAGAGCAGGGAGGGTTGTGCAAGTCCCAGAGGAGTGGGCAGCACACGGCAACCCTGCCTGAACGTCACTTTTCTGCAGCTGCCAGGAGGTGGTGACACATGTTTATGGTAGCACCGTCTCTGCAGCAGCTTGTGTCCCCACAAGCAAAGGCAAACTTTACATTTTTTTCCTTACAAACCAGGCAAGTAACTGCGCCAAGTGTTGCCTTGAACAATACGCACCTCAAAATACAGTCTTTCTGAGAAATTTGAGCAAGAACAGCACAGCAGTAAGTGCAAAATCGTTTTTCAAAGATTTTAAGTGAAATGCACACATTCCTGTATGTGAATTTGTGCTTCTTTAGAGAAAACAATCAATCTGTTGGCTTCAATTTATCTGTTCATCCAGCCCAGGAGGATATCCAGTGACTAGCGTGGTGGTAGCATCCTTTTGGAATGCACAAATATGCATGCCAAATAGCAAAGTACATTCATGATGTACATTCATGGAGGTGTACATTTATGAGCATTTTTCTGCAGAGTACAATCAATCTCTCTATATGGCTTTCATAGATTACGAAAAGGGATTTGATTCAGTAGAAATATGAGCAATCATAGAAGCATTATGTAATCGCGGAGAACAGGAGGCTTACATGAATGCCTTGGAAAATATCTACAAAGACTCCACAGCTACCTTGGTTCTCCACAAGAAAAGTAGAAAGGTACCTGTAAAGAAAGGGGTCAGGCAAGGAGACACAATCTCTCCAATGCTATCCACTGCATGCTTGGAAGTATTCAAGCTACTAAACTGAGAAGCCTTAGGAGTGAGGATCAAAGATGAATATCTCAGCAACGTTCAGTTTGCAGATGACACTGTCATGTTCACCAACACTGGGGACAAATTACGACAAATGATTGAGGACCTTAACAGAGAAAGTGTAAGAGTGGGTTTAAAGATTAATATGCAGAAAACAAAAATTATGATCAACAGCCTGGCAAAAGAACAAGAGTTCAGAATTACCAGTCAGCCTCTGGAGTCTGTGAAGGAATACGTTTACCTAGGTCAATTACTCACAGGCGACCCTGATCATGAGAAGAAAATTCACAAAAGAATAAAAATGTGTTGGCGTGCATACGGCAGGCATTGCCAACTCTTGACTGGAAGTTTACCACTATCATTGAAAAGGAAGGTATACAATCAGTGCATTCTACCGGCGCTGGCATATGCGGCAGAAACTTGGAGACTGATAAACAAGCTTGAGAACAAGTAAAGGACCCCGCAAAGAGCAATGGAACGAAAAATGTTAGGCATAAGAGACAGGAAGAGAGAGGCACGGATCAGAGAGCAAGCAAGGATAGCCGATATCCTAATTGACATTAAGAGAAAGAAATGGAGCTGGGCAGGCCATCTAATGTGTAGGACAGATAAACAGTGGACCATTAGAGTTACAGAGTGGGTGCCAAGAGAAGGGAACCACAGTCAAGGATGGGAGAAAACTAGGGGGGGTGATGAAACTGAGAAATTCGCATACGCAAGTCGGAATCATTTGGTGCAGGACAGGCATAATTGGAGATCGCAGAGAGAGGCCTTCGTCCTGCAGTGGGCATAAAAACAGGCTGATGATGATGATGACATTTATGAGCAAAAGTTTGCAGACCAATGGTACCACAATTTCTTTTTTTTTTTTTTTTTTTTCAAGTGAGACTTTCTTCGCCTACCTACCCAAGTTCGGCTTGGCTGCTGTCAGCTGGGCCAGTCAGTACCTCAGCAAATATATTTGTGGGTATATATACAAAGGTTAACATAACCCTTGTATGCTGACCAACAAGGTAGTGCGAGTGGCGCATGTCTGTGCTGCGTAACAAAAATATAAACTTCTACACAAAACCTAAAGATATAATGTTGGCTCACAGGCACCTCCAAAGCACACCGACATGTTAATGGAATGGCTCATCATATATAACGGTTTCGTTAATTTACTTCATTTTCTAACTGATTTACCCATTTGGTATGTGACGCTGGGTGTGTGTGTACTTCATTTTCTAACTGATTTACCCATTTGGTATGTGGCGCTGGGTGTGTGTGCCTGTTGGGCAATCCTCCAGAATGGGCATGTACCACTGTGACACAAGAGGTACAGAATCCTTAAAGCGTTGCTTGATGCGTGACCTACTTTTCTATGCATACACCAGATTTGAAGACATACCTTGCGAACGATGCAATGCATAATCATAGCATGTGATTGCACGTTGCATAGGATGAAAGTAATCAAAATTGTGTGCATTGTGGTTAGTTGTAAAGAATTTAAATTAACCATTCTCTAAAGCTTCACTTCAGATAGTTTGCAACCATGTGCGTTGCATCTGCATATTTTCTTTCGGTTTCTTTCTCTTCTTTTTTTCCACATCCTGGACATGAGAGCTGGAATCAAGTGGTACAGCTTGTGTCTGCACATTGCCCCAGTGCGGTGTATTGAAGCAATTCCATGTTGCGGACCGGTGCCAGAAAAAAGGAACTTATTTTTTGCCGATGCCGTGGTCTCCAAACTTTTGATTGTGACTGTACATCTCAAACGAATCCGACCAGGGCTGCGGGATAACATAAAACTATTTCACTCTGTTTCTATTCCAAATCGGTCATTAGCCCGGTATGATTGGTCAACATTTTTTGGGCCACGCCCACATGGGCCTATTCAAAATGTTTTCTCTTCCACTTTGACCATCTTGTGAGATTTTACCGCTCCCATCTGATATCTTATTTTCCCACAATGCAACTCATCGGAAGATTAATAAAACTTGCTGCACCAGTGCACGTCTATTCCTTTCGCCTTTGTCTGTGTAGTGCCGTATCTATCCCTCAGCATAGTCAAAAGATACTTGTCATATCCAACGTGCATCTTACAATAACATCATTATACACAGTGCTGTCAGCCGATATTGATTCCTAGCTATAAAAATCAGCATTTAATAGATCCTGCTACTAGGATCTATTAAATGAATTAATGACAGATGCATCATAACTTTAAAAAGCCTAAAATTGGTATGGATGTGACAAGAAGTGGTTATAACAATCAGATTTTAAGTATTTTTTAATTGTCATACAAGTGAGCTGCATAGCTACTGTTTACACTTACAAACACCAAAGCAAACAGCTGATACTTCTGAAGTGGCCTGCTTTTATAGGAAACGTATTACTCTTACACATGAGACAGCCACATTTGGAGAGCCCGGTATGTACTTACCACCGAAAAATTGATTTTTTGTTTGTCTATGCTAGCAGCCTGAATGGGGACCAAATAATGTAGTCATTCCATACACATCAGTTCAGTTCAACTGTTTTTCATGCTTTGTCACTGGCCTGAATAATTTCACCAGGATTGGTCACTACACAGCGGTGGATCACATGAATTGAATTGGAACATGAGAGTTGAGACATATGAGCCCTGTAATGTGAATGGGGTTACTGAAACACAAATTTGGCACTTCCTCCAGCACATTATGTCTGGAGGCCTACCAATCTACTGTTAGACCTTCAATTGAATACGCCAGCATTGTATGGGACCCACACATAGCAGCCATATAAATGAAGTAAAAGAAGTGAAATGTCTAGGTGCTCAGTCTTAAATGCTGAGATTCTCCAACTTCGGTGCCAACATTGGAAAAACTTGAGCATTTGTCGGAACAAAGAAAAGCTATCAAGCTAAAATCTTTTCACTGACTCTACTTCTCAAAATTAAACATTCAACAGGTAGATCTTATAATAAAGACACAACTGGGCCCTCCCGTCAAAAACACAATCCGCGGCATTAAGCTCATATTAGTCTACACAGGCATACACAAACACTCATTTTTTTCCTAGAACAATAGCTGATTATAGTCCCTTGCCACACAATTCATCCCTTCTCAGTTCTGTCGTTTAAGCTGTTTTATGTCTATCCGCATGACATTATTGCTACTGCAACCAAATGGTAGCGATAACACAAAGATATAGAGCAGCACGCTATGCATATGTGTCCACATCTGATATTATCCTGAGTTGTGGCTCACCAGTCGACAGGGTTGTTGGCATGCTGCAGGAGATACGGAGACTTTTCGTTGGAAAGCCGATTTTTCCTGCAGCTAGCTGAAGCCGAGACATGTGCTGAGGAAGGAGAAGAAGCCGCCATCTCGCCTAAACAAAGCAGTGGGCGCCTACAGCACCTGCACGCCCATGGACAAGGAAGGATATAACAACGTTTTATCTGGCAGACACTCAAAAAATATGCGCTCTTCCCATGTGTGTAACGCACTTTGCGAGATCTTGCATATACGTGGCATCACATCGCCTTTCATTACTGTTCTTATTTTTGTATATTTCATGCAGGTTCCTCCATTTTTTTGTATTTTGTTTTCACGCGGGACACACATATGCTAATATTCTAAAATAAGTAATGTGGAAATCAGTGCAGTTCTCATCTATCATTGCCCAAATCTTTTTGTTATTTGTAATCATAGTGCAGGATTTAGCCATCGCAGGAAAAGTTAGGAATACTTCCACATTTGTGACAACAAGCTGTCAAGGTTCTAGTGCACCTTATTATCAAAGCACAGATAATACTGTGTGCCTGGAACCCACTCTGCAGATAACCAGCAGGCTGTGTTGAAAATGGAGGGTAAGTCTGTTTTCCTTTTGACACTGGAGACTGATAATTATTGTATGCTGCAAGCACTCAAGCACCCTGCAAAGCTTAAGGTTATATGGTCGACAGGACATGTTATTTTTTTATGACAATATGAGCACAGAGTTCTTATAGGATAAACCAAACACCAGACACCTCAGCAAAGTCACAGTACAATGGTATATAAATCAACTGTTTAATAACAGGAGCTCACCCGCTGATGTATGTATTACTTGGAGTGCATACGCCCCATCCAATCATCACTTCACAGGTTAATATTGACTGCAATGTAACAAAACTAGCTCACATAATCGAGCAGCATTCATGAAGTCCTACTCTGCCCTGTACAAGTTTGTGGATGCCTCACTCAGACTAATAGAGGCATGATTAAGCAACAAGTATAGATAGTTTTGGAGGCATTTTTAAGGATGTTTTTGGTGGAAATCAGTGTCATGGTGATGAGGCAAAAGGCAACAGTATCAACAAGAACGCCTCTTTCTGTATCAGTGAGGCATCTGGAAGATTGTACACTGCGAAGTATAACTTCATGAATGTTGCTCTAGGACCTGCACAAATCTTCTTACGTCATGGATAATATTGTGCAGTCAGGCAATCATGTCATGGGGCACACGCATGCCTATATCATGTGCTCCAGATAACTGGTGCCAAAATTTTAAAATCTATGCAAGTGACATGTAGCTGGACAGAACCAAGTTAATGTTATTTGTCATCGCTTACAATGAATCAGACTACTTTTTTCTATTTTGCTTAATTGCATAATTAGTTATAATTAATTATTCAATATTTTAGTGCTCAAATATTAAGAGTGAAAGAGTCAAGGAGAAAATTGTAGACTACCCTGAAAAATTCCCCATCCAGCTTTTTGTTCCTCAATACATGCTACATGTAAGTTTTTTTCCAAGCATTAAAAAAAAGTTCGCAAGATACGAAAAAGTGTCTCGGAACTCATTGTGCAGTAGTTTTCAGTATTTTTTGTGCAGTTGATAGTAGTGCACATCTTTGTGCTTTCTGTTTCTTTAAGCACATTGTGCTTATACATCTCAGAATGTAGAAGGGTTTTTTATTATTATTTTTAATCCATTACATATCATTCAGTCTTATGTGGACTTGGTCAAACGACGACTAAAATCATAAGTATAGATCGTGCCTATTAAATATTGCACAACTTTGGGCATGCACAAGTCTGAGAACTCAATGCAATGGCAAATTACGCACGGTCTCAATGCATTTTTTTCGAATTTTGGTTCATTGCAACAAGTGCTGTTCTTATATATCTGCACACTTCATATATAGAAACATATCAGTGTCATTCCAGAAATAGAAACATTTTTGAAGTGTGCCAGCCCCAGGATCAGCTTATAGCGTTCCCTATAAACAAACCTTATAGCAGTGCACAGCTACAAGGGGAAACATTTCCGACATCATATGTTAAAGTATCAAGCACGAAAAAGGTTTCAAAACTAGTACCAAGCTTCTGAGCAAAGGAAGGCATGCACTGTTAAAAGCAACAGTACGTTAAGGAAGCAACAGCACACCGTACTTCTCACTGTGTCAAGATGGGCGAGGCAAGTTTCGCTTCATTACATGATCAACGGCGGACACGCGATTCGTTAATCCCATACTTCATATACAGGAACAAGGATCCACGAACACTTGCATACATAACATTCACCGCAAGCGAATGCAGAAAAAAACACTACACCGAGCGCTCAGCCGAGCTGCGTACGAGTAGAGGCTGCTGCTAAAAACAGCCCACTAAGAAAGTAAGGGTACACCGCTCTTGAAACCGTCGCGTACGTTGACGATCACAACCTCAAGCACAGAACTTTCACTCGAAGCGAAACCACGGCGCACAGCATGCGTCGCACAAGTGCAAGATACCTTGGCAATGCGTTCGCGAACAGAGACCTTCCAACGGCAACGTTGCAGAAGCACTTTCGATTCTCAAGCTCGTGCAAGCGAGGACATCGACGCGAAAGCGAGTGGACGCCGCTGTGCCCAAGCAAGGCTGTCACGCGAGCCCAGTTCATTTAGGCGCGTGGGCACGGACTGCGCACACACCGCATCATCACACACACATGCGGTTTCAGAAAAATAAATAACGCGACGTTGTACCCGTTGCACGTACGTAAACACGCACACACGAGCGAACACCACGGTTACGCACGCACACTCTCTCCAGAATAGTAACTCTCACACCTCTTTGCGAATGGGGCAGCCGAATTGGCACAATCATTATGTTTGTTTGGATGGTTTCGGTCTCTAGTTTCGGTCACAGCCAGTCCAATGGCCACTCACAGGTTGGTTCCCATCTCGTAGAGTTACGAATATAATTTCTTGTGCGAGTAAAAATAGCTACACTTTTACATGGATACGTCGCAAATCAAAGCAAGAAGCTATCTTGCATTTTTTTTTTAATTTAACGCCATAGGTGATAGAGAAAGGGAGTGAGGGGAAGGAGGTGGACGCGAGCGCGTTCTAGAGCGCGAGCATAGAATAAAGGCGCGAGTTTCATAATTGTGATTGTGTACAACAGAATAAACTCGAAGTAAACAACGATGCAGCGTCTTTTATGAAGCGCAAGACCGCTCGAACTGTTACCCCAACAAAACAGGCACGCTATGTTATTTTCGTTGACGGAAGCGCAGCTTGGTCGATGTTGCGTCAGTTGCATAAACCGTGCCCACCCACTTCCGCAGCAGCTGGCAATCGCGCGCGCGTCTGCGTGCGTGTCGGGCCAGTCTGGGACGGCTGCTCGGCCGCCGCTAGCGCGGCTTTTGTCACGAGTGACCGCGCGACCAACGCACGATAAGAAGTGTACCGCGCGAGGCGATAAGGGCGCGGGGGAAGCGAAACTTCGATATGTGATGTATCCGAACGAGAGAGCAGCAGCAGCCCGAGTCGTCCGGGAGTGCCGGACACTTCGCTCGACCGATCAGCGGCCCCACTGCGACGATGCGGCCGACCCCGCTCGCGCTGCTGCCGACGGTGCTGCAGCTGTCATTCGCCGCTTCGATCACGATCCCGACGGATGACTCGCGGCACCCGATCGTGGCGTCGAGCGTCGAAGACGCGTTCGCCCAGTACGTCGTCCGATACAACAAGAGCTACGAGCCCGGCAGCGCCGAGTACGACCGGCGGTTCGCCGCGTTCCGCGACAGCCTCGACCGCATCGCGCGCAGGAGCCGCAACGCTACGGACGGCTCGGCGCGCTACGGGCTGACCCGATTCTCGGACTTCACGCCGGACGAGTTCCGCCGCGACGTCCTGTCGTCGCCTCCGGCGGACCTCGACGACATCGTTCGGCAGCTCTTCCCCGACCTGACGCTTGGCGACGACAACGACATAGGCCCGCTCCTTCTACAGCCGATCACCCCGAAGAAGACCCAGCTGGTGCGGGGCCAATACCCGGACCACTTCGACTGGCGCAACCGCAGCGCCGTGACGCCCGTCAAGAACCAGCTCAACTGCGGCGCGTGCTGGGCCATCAGCACCGTCGAGAACGTCGAGAGCATGTACGCCATCGCGACGGGCCAGCTGGTCGAGTTCAGCGTCCAGCAGATGGTGGACTGCTCCAACAACTCCAACCACGGCTGCAACGGGGGCGACACGTGCGCCGCGATGCAGTGGCTCCGCGAAAACCGCATCAAGCTCGTCACCGAGGGCGCGTACCCGTTCACTGCGTCCACCGGGAAGTGCCGGCACGCCACGAGTGACGTCACCGCCGAACTCGTCGACTACACCTGCGAGAGGCTCGTGGGAAACGAGGAGCGGATGCTGGACCTCATCGCCAACGTGGGACCGCTGGCCACGGCCGTGGATGCGACGGCGTGGCAGGATTACTTGGGAGGTATCATCCGGTACCACTGCGATGCGGGCAGGAACCACGCGGTGCAAGTGGTCGGGTACGACCTGAGGGGTGAGGTGCCGCACTACATTGTCCGCAACTCGTGGGGTGCTCAGTACGGTCACGGCGGCTACTTGTACATAGCCGTTGGCAAAAACCTCTGCGGCATCGCAGAAGAGGTCTCGACAGTTTCTGTCAAAAAACCATCGGGGTAGTAGGTAGTGCCTATCTCTGGCAAATCAGTTCTGCGGCAATCGCAAAGTGCGGGAAGTTACATAAATTCAATGGGGATATTTGCATCCATCTCAGATAGCATGATGCTGCAAAGGAAGCTTCGCAGTTGAAGATAAATTCATCCTTGTCTGTGAATCGAACTAGAGACCAATACCTTTTTAAGGCGGTCGATCTACCCCAGGGACCAGGACAAATTTTTCTTCAACTGCAAAGCTTCCTTTCCGGGAAGACCATATGGGTTCCCTTTGTACTTTCGTGCTACGCTCATGTGAATTATAATTCTTTCCCTTTCGGATGATCTATCAGCATCAAAAAGTTGGCAGCATAACTCTTCAAAGAAAAAAGTCAAACCACATTTTTATAGAGCACAAAATAACCTGCTGTAAGCATCATATGATAAGCATATCGTGATGCTTCAGGTTCTGCTTGACAGCTTGTTTAATACAAGGTAGACATGCTTTTCTTCTCTTTTTCTAAAATGCCTCATGAACAAATTAGTTGCTTTTTAAGTACTTAAAGACAGTCAAATGTACGCATGACAGGCATCAACATTCAGGGAACAGGAACATGCCTGTGAACATTATGTGCTACTTACAGCACGCACAAGGGACAAAGCACAAAGACTATGGCAAGTACACACAGCACTGACTCGCAGCTAATAGGTTTACTGTTGCTATGCATGGTATGAATTACCAGAGCAGTTAAACTTTTACCTGCCATGAGAAATTTTGAAAAATGAGAAGTGTTGATATTTTTTAACCTGAATTTATTTTGCCATTTCTTTCCTAACAGATGTGATATACCAGGAGTGCCTATAGCGTGCACTTTTGCTACTCTAATAGAAAAAAAGAATTGCAAAAGACATTGTGTATTATTTATTTGTGTCAAAATTACAAGGCAGTACAACCTTTGTCATGACACGTTAATTTGTCATTGGCAGTTAAATAGTTAATGAAAAAAAATATGAAGAACACGAACAATAAATGACATGGTGAGTTACCGTCGAATGATTTTGGTTAATAGAGAATATACGTACTTTGCCATGTCATTCATCAGTTGTGTTGATTGTCTTTCTTTCTTTTTTTTTCTGTGCTTATTTATATAGTTTAGTGCCAATCAATCTTTTAGCTGCGAGTCAGTGCTTGTGTGCCATATTCCTTTCTTGTGTGTGTGTCTCGTTCTTGCGTGTGCTGTAAATAGAAGAATCTGAATCACCACGTCACCCTAGCCATCAACATTATGTAGGGTTGGTGACGCCCACTGAAACAATCGCTCTCTGATACTTGCTGTTTAAAGCAGTTTGTCAAGGCGGCCGCTCACACATAGCAAAGCTTGATGTAACAAGTGAACAAAACTAAGTAGCAGCAGCTAGTTGTCTAGCTGCTGGCTACAAAGGAATGGGTTAGCATGATCAGGGACAATTTTGACTGAGTCAGATCAGTGATGACAACACGTCTATGTACATGGCTAGAAATAATGAACAATAGAAACCATCTTGTGTAATGGCTGCAATGCATACATTTTATCTTATCACCTGATAATGCTATCGCAACTAACCTGAGTGAGGCACCTCGCTGATTTGTATCGTGACCGGCAGAGCTGCTGCGTACTGTAAACAAAGGTTTGCTCAGCACATCTGCTGTCTTAATAATATACAATGAGAAACACTATATCCTTCATGTGCAAGAATGAGCTCCATGAACCAGTTTAGCGACACAGGGCAGCCTAAGATCATGAACCTGAAGCTTTGAGCTAGAACAAAAAGTGGGGCTGAGAAAGTGTCTCGCACCAGATTTTGAAACAATTATTTTCCAGGTCGCTCCTGTTTGCCTTTCGTAAGTGGCTTGCACATGCTTTTGTGAAACATTTTTGCGTGGATCGACTACTTGGTGCGAAAGATGAAACAAATGAACAGAAATGAAAGGAACAAATCATTACTAAAGTAACGCCTTCTAGTTTCCTTCTCTTCTCAGACACCACGCCACACGAATGGTCATTATTTTCGAGAAGCCACCTGCAAATGCTCAATATTATTGCACAAGCCCAAATATATACTCATTTTGAGTACAAGCTCTGTTCTTGTTTCGTGGGCAAAAATATATGCTCAAATGCTGGCTCCCTCCGAGTGACAAAAGGAGGGCAGTCATAAAACTGTGCCAAAGATGTCTGTTTATTGATGGCCTTGCTTGAGGATGTTGTCTGATGAATGCTAAGAGAGTCATAATAAAACATGTAGACTACAATGACATTGTTCCTTTTTAATTGCTGTTGTTAACAATCCAAAGCCTAGCCTGTATCGTTTTTCTGTGCTTTTACTGTACAGCAGTGTTTTGTTTTTCTTTTTATCATTATTTACAAGTGCTCCACCCCAACCTTTCTTATCTCCTGTATCCTTGTTGTTGCTCGATCAGCCTTGCCTTATCACAGCAAGTCTTTCGTGTGATGTGTATGCACATTGCATCGCCCAGTTGAGTGCATTCATTGCGTCGGAGGCAGGCTGCTGGTAGAACAACCACAAAATGTTTTTCATTCCGAGGTGTGTGTACCTCGTTGGACTCATTATGTTAATGTTTGCTATTTTTTGGCTGTTTGTTAACTAGGTCAGTAAGTTCTAGGTTAGGACAGAGTTGTGTATTTAGACACAACTGTTGTCACTGTTCTCCCCCCAAAAAAGTAACTGGTGTGAATACATTATGTGCAAACTTTCTCACTCTAGTAACACAGTCACATGGATTAACAGTTCTTTAACCTAGGGCATATTCTTAGATTTAAGAGCTTGTTTTGAGGTGTGAAATAACAAATCTCCTCGAAGACCCCTGGTCAGGTCCAGACATTTGAATGAACAAAGTGCGTTGTGCGGCCAACTGTACAATACTTGTAAAATTGCATAAACAGTACGTATTGCTGCAACTACGTTACCATGATACCAAATAAATTGACAGGAAGAACTGCAGTGGCAGCAGCACTTCGTAAAACATAATGTTTTGTCCAAATGTGCTGCGTTGGAAACATTTTTTGCATCAAACAATTCCTATTGCTGAAAAAGCGAGCAGTCACGTCTTATTGAACTTTTATGTTACTGCCAGTCTTTTATACTAGTAGCTAAGTCGTATGTGTCATTGCAATGAGAATCAATGTTAATCAAACTTTAAAAAAATTTATTTTTGCACACCTTGGTTGAACACAACGTCACCAGGTATCGCCACAAATGCCATTGTCTCCTTCACCACCTCTGGTATCGTGGTAACGCAATAACGGTAATGTGCATTTGTCAGACGTTGTCTGTTATTAACTTGACAAATCACAGGAAACCTGTTAATTACAGCTAAAGCCTTTCTTCCTGACAGCTGTGCCTTCAGTCATCAAGTTGACACAAGCAGTGCCACGCATTTGCATTGGATGTACTACTTCATCATTGGCTGCAGGAAATTCTATGGCAGCTCACAATGCTAGCAGAAACACTAAGCCGCTGCAGAACATGCATATAGCAATCGTGGCTGGGAGCGTTGATACATCGAGATTGCTGCAAAAGTAGGTTGTGGCACTGTGATAAAAACAAAAACTATAAGAAGTGCGCACCTGTTATGCGAGACTCCTGTGCATGCTTCCGAATGAAGCTTACGGGCGTGTTAGAGCAAGAACACGTGACGTATGCACGAGGGGAAAGCACACAGCAAAATTTTTAATTGCTTTGAACACCTGTAGCTCTGTGGTCGCTGTACTTTTTCAAAAGAGTCTTGCAGGAGAACATTCTGAAGAGAGTGTCTTAGAGCTGCCAGTTTAAAAGAAACTTTTCGCTCGATTTTGTGTTTCGGGACCCCGCTTATGGTTCCGACAAAGTGTCCCACTTGTAAAATAGTCTGTGCTTGTCTTTAAGTTGTCAGTTATAGAATATATCTGAGTGCAGGTCTGCACGTTTGAACATTTTGCCTGCCAGCCTATACGGGGGGTGTCAGTGAACACTCAAAAATTTTTTAGATTGCCTGCAGCACAATTCCAGTCTGTGAGCTGGTCTATTCGAAGAGGTGCACATTACTTACACAAAAGATTGAAATAGATAATTGATGAAGTAACAAAAAAGTTCAAATTAAGTTTTTAACTAATTACCTTATGACACGTATTGCAACTTACGAATTCTAGCGGGTGAGACTGCAAGGAATATCCACTTGAAAATAATTATGTGAATGATGCCATTTATGAGATGTGCACCGTCAAGCTTGCAGTAAAAATGCACTGTCGTTCCACATAGTTTTTTCACAAAATGTCCTTGTCTGCATTCATGCACAGGAGTAACTAGAATGCTCGTGCATTTCTCCGCAAAGTTCGGGAATTAATATCTTGAAACTGGTGCGATTCTGAGAATTCATTCCAAGTGGGTCCGCCTTGCTAACACCCCGGCTTGAATTAGTAAATTGCAATATGTGCCATAAGGTAATTAGTTAAAATCGATTAATTATTTTTAATTAGTCAATTATACTTTTCATTCTTTCGTGTAAGTAATGTCCACCTCTTCGAGAGTATAGTAGCTCATGGACTAGAGTTGGGCTATCCGCCACAGGCAATTTTTAAAAGTTTTTGAAAGTGTTCGCTGAAGCACCCAGTATATGAGAAAGGTAACAGCCTTGAGTACAGTGCCTTTCAAATCTTATGCCTGCTTTACATAGGTCACTTTCAGTTCAAATCTGTTGCACTTGTTAAATAATAAATTAAATGGGTTCACCTAGAAATGTGGATTAAACAGCGGGGAAAGAATGCCTACTTTGGGCATGTTCGAGCAAAGAAAGCCTGACAGGGCATACAGTTGTTTTACTGTTCACCAGCAATATACTGTGCGATTTTTTGCACATCACAGCTTTGAAGTGTACAACAATTTCTACCTTACATTTGCCCCTGAATGCACCACGTTACAGGGTTATGGTGCCAAATGAGTGACCGACATGATCTGAAACAAATATGGCACACAAGCTTTCTGCTATTGCCATGCGCTTCAAGTGAGGAAAAATGGTGTGTGTCAGCATGCAAATGGACATTCACAGGTTATGGTACGGACTAGAATTTTTGTCTTTCTCCTGATGTTGTTTGTTCCTTGCCTCTTGGAGCAAATTTTGTGGACTAGCAACCACTTGTAATTCGCTGCTGCACGGGAATGTGATAAGCAGTAGCACATTCCTGAGACACTAGTGAAGCGGCGTAGGTTGCACTGTAACAGAATTTACGCTTTTTTTTTTTTGTGCAAGTTTCTGTGAGTTGCATGCATCGTGTTTTACCTTAGAAGTTTGGTCACTCACACGTTCACTCAACCCTCTTCCTCCTGCCCTGTTCCCTCCGAGTTACAGTGGCACAGATTTATTGTTATTGTTGTGTTTTACTTGATGCAGACTGATATAATGCAGAGGCCTACATTATGGTCTTACTGTTAAAATGACTGCTTTTTCTTTTTCTTTCGCCGGTGCTTTCAGCAAAATCAGACAATCGAATGGAACCTTTCTGTTGGTCACAGACTTTCTCCCGCAACTGTGACTAGCAGACATTTATATCTCTTACATTTGCATCTGTTAGGCCATAAAATTGAACTTGTAGCACAATATAACGGGAGGGTAAGTCAATTTAAAATTGCCAGCCAACCGCATCCTGGAGTGAACAGTTTTGTCCAGTCGCATGTCATTATAGACTGGTGGTTTTGCAGAGAAATCTTTGTACCTTAATTATGCACATGGCCACACAAAAATACTCAACAGCTCTAGATTTGGTCCATTCTAAACAAACAATAATAATAAAAAAATGAAATTATGGCTGGTTTAGTAGTCAAACCTTGACATAACAAAGAGATATAATATAAGCAAATATAAAATGTTTCTCACCAATATCAGTACGTAACGAATCCATGAATACAGCAAATATATGATATAATGAATGCATTTTCATGTCAGATGGCAACAACCTTTTATAACGAGTTTCAACTGTACAGGACTTCTGGACTTGCAAATACGTCATCCTTATAGTGAGGGAGGTGTACGCTTTCATAAGGGAAGAACGAAAGATAGAGCAGTGACAGCCTTGAAATTCTCACACCAACTTTCCATGACATCACAGATTGTGGCAGTGTCAGCTTGAGGCTGGTTAAGTGTTTTCCAATAAAAAGCATGACTACACGGCAATAAAAAATAAAAGGGAGCTCAGACTGGCACAACCTTTGTGGACTTTCCTTGCAAAAAAATTAACACCTCAAATGTGTCGGAGTACCACGAGATGTGCAATGCTACCCCAATGAGAAGCTTCGCCTTCACTAATAATGTTTTTCCTCCAGAGAAGAGAAAATTGATCTTTTGGAAGTTACCTACCATTCGAGATGTCTTATTGTTTCTGTTCTGTTTATAGGCATCCTTTTAAACATTGGCCACCAGACGGAAATTTCCAGACAGATAAATGTTGGGCTGGAGCACCTCTGGTGGGCAACCTCAATTAATCATAAATGGCAGACTAGCGACGTCCTTGAAAAGGAAATTATGTCATTGGAGTATTCTTCTAGCACTGACCCATGGAGCCTAAACTTTGTGTATAACAAAGGAAATCTGAGAAGATGCGAAGGACCTTACAACGAGTAATGGAACAGAAAATGATATAGGCATAATGTTAAATTACAGCATCCATGGCATACACTCATCACCTTTTGTGGCTATGTCCTGGTACTCTGAATATCAGGTCAAACTAAACCTGAACATTCTAAGTGACTTTACACATTGGATTACGGACAACAAATGCACTAACTCATTGCTGCAGTACTTGCATCACACAGGGCCCCATGCATTTATTTGAAGTCCTTTTATTCACTTTCCTACAAGTTATGCCTTGTGGCAAATCCACCCCCCCCCCCCCAATATAAAAGAAAAAGAAATGGTAGTGTGGATTGGATGGCAAACAGGTACAGCTGATATTCTAGTTGAAGTTAACAGAAAGAAATAAAGTGTAGTTGGTGTCATGTCAGTTGTAGTTGGTGTCATATAACCGGGGGGAAGAGAAATATAGTCGAGGATGGCAGAGGCTTAAGTGATATGATGAGATAAGGAGATTTGGAGCCATAGGATGGAGCCAATTGATCCTAGACAGAAGTTAATTAGAAACTGTCGGAACAGAGAGCTTTGTCCTGAAGTAGATGCGAAATGATGATGATCTACACTGTTGTTGCCAAGTCATGCAACGACACTGTCTGGGCGTCCTTGGTCATTTGTGGTGGCACTGAAACACCCTCAGCCCATGGCTTAGCGCGACCTGAGACAAGGACCAAAGAATGACAAACACAGGTGTCCGCATTCATTGGTGCTTGGTCCCTGTCTCTTGTCGTGCTGTATCACAAGCTATGAGTAGCTGCATCTTAGCCCACTCCCGTACCTTGTTAAAATGTTTTTTTTTTTGTGAGAACTCTTGCACCATCATTTCGCGGCAACCACAGCCACATGCACTGCTCACGTATATTGTGGACACGCAACAATAAATCTCGTGGCAAAATGTCTCACCAAGTATGCCGCCCCTGTTTCTTGGAGGCTCGACTGCACAACAGATTGAAAATTGATGTGCAGCCACTGCAAAGTCGCCATGCTATCACGCGTGACCACATACAGAGGACGGAAAATCAGTTCTGCGGAAACGTACCTATTTAAGCGTGAAGCCACAAAGGAAGCCCCATATGGGTTTCTCAGAAAGAAAGCTTCGCAGATGTAGAAAATTTTGTCTTGGTCCGGGGGTTGAACCAGTGATAAAAGTCTGTCTGGTGCTCACAGAGTGGGCACACAGGGTTCACTGGCAGGCGGTGTGTCTAATGCCGCTCAGCTGTATGAAACCATTGATGCAGGGCAAGTGTTTAAAGGTACAAACATCTTTTCTGGCCACTCTAAACTTACTCCCAAAACAGAGGCAATCCGCATTGCAAAGTCAGCTGGAGAAGTTTTTGTCCCACTTCAGGCAAAGGTTGGCTCGCTTTTAGCCGACTCACCCTCAGCACAATGCTCATTCCTTTGTCCACATAAATGCGCTACTGCACAAAGCCTTTCAACATAGGTGTGCTCAGAAAGGCCAATGCTCAAAAGTTGGTGGTCCAAAGAACATTTTCATGTGCTAGCTATATTTCTGTGTGAAAGTTTTCAGTAATGTTACGACTGGTTGTTGCGACATGTATTATTCTGGCAATATAATAAAGTGCTTTTATACCCTCAAATGTGTTTTGATTTGGTAAGTATGACATAATATCTTGCTCTCAGTGCACTTCATAGTGTGCCGGGAATTTTCCACAGCACTTCTCCAGACTGTTTAACCCAATTAAATGTCCCGGCTTGCCTTCCTTACACCTGGCAGGCCTGGCCCACATCACTACAAGAGCTGCATCCTACACTACGGCCTCTGCTAGTGGGCCACATTTAACACATTAATGGGTCCAGATAACCAGGGCAGAGTTCTCTAGCATCCCATTTCATTTTCCATTCATTTCAACCTATGTCATTGGCTCGGGAACAACTTGCACACTGCCACACGCAGCCATGATCACTAGTATCAGTCACATGGCATGCCACATGGTGCTGAATGAATAATGCAATGGAATATTACAAAATGCGGGCCCTGGACTCTGCAGCTCAGCCAAAGTCAAGCTAGACTGTGGCGGCGATGACTTGAACTAGGAGTTCCTCAGAAGTAAAGCTTCTGTCTCTTTCTGCCAGTTTATGTTGCAAAGATGAAAAGCTGTGTGCCTTCGAAGGTCACGCAGTCAAGATATTCATGTAGTGCATTGCTTTCACTGAAAATCTGCCGTGCAGAGCTTTTTCTTTCCCACCAAACAATGGCGATGTTCTGATAAGTTATGGCCAGACAGGTCCATCTTACACTGGGCTTGGCATTGCTAATGCGTCCCATTCTGATGTAGAAACTCACAATTGGTACGTCTCGAAACTGTGACAGCCAGCCAGAAGGGTTCCATTAAAGAAACGCGTTCTAAGGCCCTCTGCCATTTCAGCTCCGCACACTGATTACATATGCATGTTCTGAGTATGATTATCCTTTACCACAGCACCCATTCTGTAACTCTTAAAGGGTCTCTCACAAGGTCTGGCCATTTTGAGCTGACAATTAAGCACCATGCATACAATGTGCACTAACAATCGTGTCTGCTAAGTATTACATCACTACGTGCCACATAAACAGCTGAAATTCCAAACTAAACGCATTTGCTCTTCTCCTCAGGGACGCTGTGCTCCCAGCCGGAGTGTCAACGCATATTGCACAAGTGCACCTACGTACATTGCAGTGCTGTGACATCGCTCATAGTGGCAGGTGAATTGGAGGATTACTCAAGGCGACATCTGTTATCGGCGTAATGTGTTGCTTCAGTAGACAAATTAAAGTTTAGAGAAATAATAAATCACACAAACCTAATGTCTGCATGTTTTTGTTTTACTTCGTACCGTAGCAAGAGAGATGTACTTCCGTTTTGCCTGCTTGTTCCCATGTCGTGCAGTCGCACGCGCACACAACGAAACTCTCATTTTCTGCCATGCCCAGCGGGCAATCATGCTCTGTGATCCGCTCGTGTCTGCATCAGTATTCGTGTAGCACTGAGTTATGCCGCTAGTCAGATGTCCTCGTGCATAGTGCGAAACAAGACAAATGCAACAACTTGTGCGCGTCACTGTGAGCCACCCATGAGTGGAAGTGTGCGCCGCGCAGCAGAAAAGCGAGGAAAAAGATTGCTGGATCTCCCATAATTGAGAGTAGATATAAGCATGAAATGGCTACCGGCAAAGCAGATTGGTTGGAGATGATACTAGCCACTATGTTAAAATGGGTGTAGTGCATGTTCACAATGGCACACCCCACCACACCACACCGCAGAACACAATACTGTGCAGTGGTCCATATGGACGCTGCCAGACTAGAAGAAAACCGGCTGAAGGCGGCACGACAGGCAGTAAAAGATGCCAGAGAGACAGAGCGCAGTGCCCAGCTAGAAGAATAAAAGTGCCTGAAGGAGGTGCCACACAGCGTGGCACCATCTCTCGAGGTGATGCAAAGCCCACGCCGTGGAACTCACGGACTGCTGCCGTTCAAAAGAACACAGGCAACCCTGTGTCAGCGTCAAAAGATGAAAATGAAGTGTATGGTGCCTTGTATCAGCCTTTTCAATGTCACTATTGGAAATGATAAATAAAACTTGAGCATACTAGAAGTTACAGCTTGAGTGATATTGTGAACAAACATTAGGAAGAACTTGGAACCAATATTTTTTGTAACTTGTTTGGGCAATAACTAGCATATGTAATGCTGTCCTGTGCAAAGGGTTGACTGCATGGCTGCCCGTATGATCTAGTTTTGTTCTCTCAACGATGCCTGGATAACGTCTCTGGCTTTTAGCTCAAGGTCACTCGAAGGTCGCCGACAATGGGAGCTAAAAACATTTCATGCTTAATAAAAAAAAAAGTTGCAGTTTCGCCCAAAAGGTGAAGCATCGTTTAGTAGGCAGCTATACGAAGTAAGGATAGTAGTTTTATCGGCTGTATAAACTAGGAAACATTCGCTTACTAACTGAATTAACAAGCGTGGTGTCAGCACACACGAGGAAACATGAACACATCACACTCGACGAGCGAGGACACTTGCTGTCAAAACGCTGGACGCTAATGTGAGCAAGTGCGGCAGCAGCACCGAGCGAAGTGACCTTCGTGCGGTCTATAGCTTCAACACAAGAGCGGATAGGACACAGCGCACACAAAGGTATGAACCATCTGCAGATCCCTTTCAAGATACAGTGCGCATGACCGGCTGTGACTGTACAAAGTAAAAAGGGGCTTTAGTGCAATGTATGCACTTGTTCGCGGAGTCGAGGCCGCCTCCCCTCCCTCTCGCACTGCCTCGCCATTTTTCTCCATATATGGAGCGGAAGACTGAGCCGCAGGTCGTCAGTTTCCCTTGCGCCCGGTCGTGAAATGCACTGTTGCAGCCGAAGCACAACGCCAGCCTCCCCTCCCATCACCTCCCGTCCTCTCACGCGACAAGAACCGGCACATCAGCTCTCTGCTTTCTCCTTCGTGCACATTGAGCTTCAATTGTCGGCTTCCCTCACGTGCTTTCACTCGCACATACAGCATGCGATGTGAGGTGAAGGCGTTATCACCTTTCGACTTTATACGGAACATCACGGCGATGCCGACGGCAACAGCTAAAATGCGCCCGGGGTGTCCATATAATTGCTATTGCAATAAAGTATGAAAGCGGGGCTCGTGACGTATGCATCACGCGATCCTCGAGCTCCTGCATGGCTGAATGCAGGGAAGAAATTTCACTTGCGGAGGCTGGAAGAAGCAAGTGGCGAGTGTGTTTCTTGACAGTGGCCTCTTGAAACCATGGATTCGCACGGCGCTGAAATAGTATCATCTGTCATATCATATTATTAATGAACCAACTTGAAAAATTATTGCGGCGGAACGCTCCCTAGAGGACACGCAACAACTTCCAACGTATAACCGAAATTTGCTATGTGGCCTGGTGGGGGGCGCTTTAACACAGTTAAGTCTATTCTATGCATATGACCTACCCGGCTTCACTTGTTTTGGTGGGGCAATGACAGGTCAAGAGTGTGCAGTAGCGAGTTGGCATGGTCCGTTGGAATCCGCTGTTCTAATGCGCTGGGATGAGCAAGCAGGCGAAGTTGGGACCATAGAATCCTCACAGAGGGCTATAAAAGCACTGCTGTACTTTTTGAAGACTACTGGGCTCTGAGAGCTGCCTTTTATTGCACGGTGAGCACTTGTGTGTGCATCACTTGTTATTCCTTTTCTAGCCCACTTCCCCCTCCCCCATGTAGGGTAGTGAACCAGGTGCAACATGGTTAGCCCTTAACTACCAAGCTTTAGCTGTCTGTACCAATATTGCAAATGCAAGTTGTACTCGTCCACGTGACAGCTTATTCTAATTTGCTTGCCGGGGATGAGCAAAGTTTGCGATTAAGATGAAGCTTTAGCTCAGGCCCAACTCTAATGCCACCTATTTAAATACACGTAAAATGAAGAAATGCTTTTAAGAGGCAAGTCCTGGACCAATTTGAATGAAATTTGTTGCCATTGGGAGAAAAATGTTAAATTCTACTGACTGCAGAAACAGAATTTAGATTTATGGTCTGCAACATTCTATGAGAATTGCCGAAAATCACTAAATTAGAGAAAAAGAATAGAAGCACAAAGTTTACAAGCTTGTAATTCTGCACCAAAAACAGGTATCGTAGTGCTATAAACTGCATCGGTTAGAGCATCTAGGGAAGGATATTTCACTTATGAATTTACAACTTGGGTGAATTTGTGACAATGTTTACAAGTGTTCTGTAAAAAATTTACCCACATTGTCCGTTATTTCAGAGCAACGTACAATACATCAAATTTGTCTGCTTTAGGTGCATTATTTGGGGCAGTTTATAGAATTATGATATAATTTTTCATTGTAGAGTTACGTAGTTGTAAATTTGATAGTTCTGTCTTTTAATATTTTGATATTTTCAATCTTTATTTTTAAAAATCGGCAACCTAAACAAAAAATTTGCTTCGATCAGTTACTAGATATTGACTTATTTATTTTTTGCTGCAACAAACCTTATCTAATTCAGTGCAGTGGTCATCGAAAAAACAAGTTCTCCGCTTCCATGTATTTAGATCGGAGTTTCGGCACTTGAACACATTCCTGGGTGTGTTTGATTCCTTTTGTTAGTGTCTACTCAGATAATTATGCTCAAACTTTTCAAATGAGCCATGGGAAAAAACTTTTTCAGAGCAGATATCTCTTATAAACATCTTTCGAGTGAATACAGGAGATAATTAAACCACATTCATATCTTGATCGAATCAGGATATAATGAGCAATAATTTGCTATAATTAAAAAAGATAGTAAAGTTTGTGCACATTTTTTACAAAAGAATCTGGGAGGTGAAGGGTCATTAACCTCCCTGCCTATCCTTCTCTCTCTCTTGCTGCGGTAACTCAGCGGCTAAGGCAGTTGCGTTGCCACCATGCCCATAGGTCGCAAGTCTCATTCCCAGTCATAGTAGCTGCGTCACTAAGTGGCCGGAATGCAAAAACGTTCATATATCGTGCTTTGAGCGTGCGCGTTACATAACCCCAAGAGGTCAAGATTAATCCAGAGCCCATAAACACAACATCCCTCACGGCCTGCACATTGCTTTGTGATGCTAAGCCCAATCAATGAACCAACCAATAACCCTGCAAAACTCCGCTCCTAGACGGACACTAAAGAAAAACATCAAGTCGAGCTAGATGGATTGATTATTAGTCTAGAAGTCTATCATCGTTTTGTGTGTGCCAATATGCCGCTATGTTGTCTAGGAAATTGGCGCCGAAGGTCCCTCTGCTGCTCTATCAATTTGACAAGCGCCCAATGACAGAAAACAAGATCCTTGGAACCTGGCCTACACGAACATCAGCGCGATCCGCTATGAAGGCGCTGCTGCGATACTTGAAAGACACGGGACTTTATGACAAATTGTGACTGTACACTGTGTGACATACGATTGTACGGTGACACTGCGCAAGACTAGGAATGCCTTTGCGGGCTGCGCGACAGTGCCCACAGAAATAGTTTGTGTGTACGTGCGTGTGTGCTTAGGTTTTTTTCTTTCCTTTTTTTTTCCTTGTTTCTTTCTCACCTATTGCATCCCCTTGGCCCTCCCCCAGTACAGGGTAGCCAACCGGAGATAATCTCTGGTTAACCTCCCTGTCTTTCCTTTGCCTTTCTCTCTCTCTTTGAACCAACAAGGGCAAAATGGACAAGTCAGCATAACCTCCATGTGACCACCCTCTACGGTGCTCTCTCTGAATCAGCCAGTGCTGATGTCAGTGGACAGGTACCGCAGGCCACAACAGGTGGCGCCACTCCCAATTTTTCGTTTTTGCTGGTTTGTTGCTTGCAAAACTCTATTCTCACTACAATGACCAACTCATTATTGCAGATGCCTATTCTTTCAATCTAGCTGAACTTAATTCAGTAAGAGTTTCTTTAATCTCAACTATAATGCCACAGTTCTGCAGATACCTGCAAGGGTTTCCACAGAACTAAGCTGCTATCTACCCTTGATATGAATAGTATCAGGTGGTCCCCCTGACAGTTTCATAACTATGGGACCACTGAATGTAATAACATCACTAATGCTGTTATCATGTATGCAAGAAAATGTTAATAAGCTTCAAACTTGTTGATAAGTTCAACTTCGCCCAGCCATCTGCTAGCCGCCTGGTTAGCTCGGGTGGTAGCGCGGCTGCCCCAGAAAGGCAGTAGTCCCAGGTTCGAGTCCCAGACCAGGACGAATCTTTGTTCAACTTAGAGGCTTTCTTTCGAGGAACCCATATGTGTTTCCTTTCCAGTAATTGCTATAACTGGGTAGATGTTTCATTTTCCTTTCCCTCTCTCCAACTTGCGGGTTTCCGCAGAACTATTACATCCAACTCTTGCCTATGCTTCAAGTTGTAGATAAGTTCGACTTCGCCCTGTCATCTGCTAGCCACCCGGTTAGCTCAGATGGTAGAGCGGCTGCCCCAGAAAGGCAGTGGGTCCAGGTTCTAGTCCCGAACCAGAACAAATTTTTCTTCAACTGCGAAGCTTTCTTTCGTGGAACCCACATGGGTTTCCTTTCTAGCAGTTGCTACGACTGGGTGGATGTCTCATTTTCCCTTTATTAATCAACTAATACTGTCTACCCATGTTTTATCTATGATCCATGCTGCTGTCTGACTGAAGACTGTGCCTGTTCTCCCCCCAACACCCCAATTGCTCAGTGCCTGGTTGTTGGCTTTGACGTTCTCTGTTATACTTGGCAAGATGAGAAAGAGGGCCAATACATTGTCGATCATTCATACCTCTTAACTGTCTCCTAGGCAAGGTAATTACTGTCTGCATCATAAAATCGTAAATTAAATCTGAGCCAAGCCAAGTTGACTACTGATAGAAGACAGATTAATTACAGTAGAACCTCGTTGATAAAATTCTGGCAAGTAAGATTTCCAGGCACCAACATTCTTGGTTGAGAACACAAAAAATGACCCAACAGAGCTGCACTCATTTCTTACCAGTTCATACGTTCCCGGAAAACACGATGTTCCGTGTTTTCTGGACATTCAGTAACATTCATTACCATTCAGAACATTCCGGAAACATTCAGTACAACATACAGTGCGATCATATGATACATTTTCTGGCCACTAGATCTTGTGTAAACAGGAAAATGCGCGAGGTGCATGCGATCAAAAACAGCGGCCACTCACCGTACCAGCTTCCCCGCAATGTTCGTCCGCCCGTCTCAAGTGAAAACGCTGGCATGCACTCAAGTTTCTTATCCTCCTGCCAGAAAATTACCTTCCGGGTCATTGCATGCTGCATTCACAGCTAATGCTGCCAAACCTATTACGATAAGCATCTTCATCTATCTGTTTTACAGCGTGTGTGGGGCGTAGTGCTGTTGTAATTGTGCTGCACGCTTTAAGTAGGGGATAACCCAGTCCCGCCGCGGTTCTTTACTGCAGGTGGCGTGATGCGAGGGTCACGTTTTGCTTCTGCGACATCTGGCACCGCCCACCAACTCGATTTCGTTTCGGTTTCCTGTCGCCACCTTAATGGGACTGACAACTGGCCAGAATGCGTTGCGAGACGTTGATGGAAACGGAATGACCATGATTTATAGTGATGGAATCCAGCATGCTGTTCGCGATTTAAGTAGAAGTTTAAATTCGCAAAGAAAGTTTTGAAAACCAGTAAGCGGTGAGACCTGGCAGTAAAATCTTGGTACTTTGGATATATTCTATCCGATCGCTGTATGTAATTTGATGGTTGTTAAGTACAGCAGAATTGTTGCTTAAAATTGCAGTTGGTATATTATTAGGCACTCGCGCATTATTTACACTTCGGAAATCAAAAAAGCACGCGTGGCTACGGCAACATGCTGAACTCCGTACCATGTGTAAAGGCATTGTTTCGTTTTCGATATAATTGATCTCATTTTGACTGGTTAAATACCAAAGCAGTTGGACAGGACATCACGAAAACACGTAGCTATTAGCACAGAAATAATTTAACAATTCGGAAAACCTGAATCGCAGGAACATCGACTTGATAAACAAAATCATACTTTGCTAAAGCTACGGCCACACTTGCCATCTGCCTCCCACTAATGCCGACGTATAATCGCTGTAGCGCTCACCTATCACCGTTTTTAGCATGTTTCCAGTGAACGCTACATTCTCACTACCGATCTAAAAATTCTGCTTAAAAATGTTCGACGACATTTTCCGCATTAGCACTTCATGATTAGACACTCTGAATGGTAAGCTTTCCATTGCACTAAAAAAAAATTGGTATCCTGAAAATTGGTTGCCAGTCCCTTTAAAAACCCGCCGTGGTTGCTTAGTGCCTAAGGTGTTGGGCTGCTAAGCACGAGTTCGCGGGATCAAATCCCGGCCATGGCGGCCCCATTTCAATGGGGGTGAAATGTGAAAACACTCGTGTACTTAGATTTAAGTGCACGTTAAAGAACCCCAGGTGGTCAAAATTTCCGGAGTAACTCACTACGGCGTGCCTCATAATCAGATCGTGGTTTTGGCACGTAAAGCCTTATAATTTAATTAGTTCCTTTAAAACACTACACAATAGTAAAACAACCGTGCGTGTCTCGGTTCCCACCAGATCAGCGCACGTCGGCGACTCGTGCTGCGATACTTCTCACAGCACTTTTCATTACGTAGATGTCAACTACAGTTCAGTTTGTCAAATTTTTTAGTGACCTTGAATTGTATGTTTTCCCGGTTAGTTTCGTCGCGAGTTTTTTCATAACGTATGAACAAGGTCCTACTGTATATACTTTTCTAAGATGTTCGCAAGCTGCTGCTCGTAACTCAGCGGTGCCCGTTAAATACTCAACTGATCTCTGCATATTTGCATAACAGCGTACAAAAAAAAAAAAAAAAAAGAGGGGGTGGCACTTGGTCGGTTCGAATGCGCCCGACCCTTTCTTATGCTTTGCTAGAAATCCAACATTTTCTTTGCCACCTTGAAGTATCAAAGTACCTTACTAAGTCGGGAATACCCTGGCGCCCAAAACTACTATACTACCAATGTAAAGGCTGGGTAATGTGTACTGCACAAGAAGGCACAATAAAAACATTTCACTTCCAAACGAAACAAATAATTTACTCCTCGAAAAAGCACCTCTCTCACCATCTGTACAAGCAAAGAAGCATAAGCACAGTACATGTTATGTGGCAATCACTCTGCCACCAGCAGAATTAAGACAAGCGGCGCAGCAGCCAGACAAGCAAAAAGAATGTTTCTAAATTCTGCATAGCTGTGAACACAGTGCTGCATGCCAGCCTCACAGGGCCTGTCGGACAGTCCACCAAAAAGCTAAAGCAGGACAAAGGAAAAAAGAAAATGTGGCCACGCATTCTTTTTAAGGTTGTCAATGTTAGCGTGGAACGACTCTCTAGAGAAAGACGAGAGTACTTCTCGACTCGAAAGTGCGGCGACCTGAGACGATAGTCTGCAGGCATGAAAGACAAAGGAACTTGGTTCAAATGAAGCAGCTAGGAAGTTATGAAAGGATAAAAATAAAATGCTGCATCAAGGCATACCCGCTGATGCACAGCTATGGGAGCTCTGAACAGTTTTGAAATGAGTAGATTCGAAAAGTGGGCAGTGCAGCTCTTACGATACACACTCGTCAATAGTCCCCCTCGGCACATCAAAAATGAAAAGCATACCTTCTGGAAACCATATATAAACAAAAAAAAAGGGGGGGGGAGAATGGAGGGGGGGTTAACAGTTCAAATTCATTAATACAAAAAGAAAATTTCATTCGATCCCAATTGCATGACAAGGACAGCTGCAAGCAGAACACACAAGGATTGACATGTCTGCCCAGTAATGCAAGCCTAAATTGATTCAGGAGAAAAACATTCAAAAGAAAAAGAAATGGAAATAGCAACAGTGAACTTACAAAAATAATTCTCAATGTTGGTCTTCACTGAGCTGCTGGCAGATGAGCCATTGCGTTCAAGGATTAAAAAAAAAGAAATCGGTTAAAGTTTGCTTAAAAATGATCAATTTCACTTGTGTTTACGGAATACGCCCGATGTGCAAACCCAATGAACAGGCAACAGTTCATTATGAATGTGAACGAAGGTGCACACAGCATGAAGCAAATCTGAAGGAAAACCGATAGGCAAAACAGAAAGAACAGGATGCTTTGAAAGTCCATCCGCCCATAAATTATATTAGCCACGATGTGCTATCTGCAAGGACTGGTAAGCTAGACGAAATAAACTAGTGCAGAAACAACTAAGATCCAACTTAATAACGGTGCCAATCACCCCCCGTCAAAATTCTGCTAGACATCTCTCTAACTAAAATCATGTGTATTACTATTGTTTCTACAAAAGTACAAAGGAAAGTATGCGTAGGAGGAAGTGTGTGCACTGTTATTGATCCAAAATTGTTTAGACATTAAATAATCCGGCGTTACGGTGAAAGGCACACATCATCACAGTTACAAAGAAAAAAAAAAAGTGTCTAAAAGCAAAAGTTTAATAACAGAAACGGGACTTGTTAAGTAACAATCAACGATCCACGCAAATGAAGATGAACAACAACGGTTTGTAAGATCGCTACAGATGACTTAGTCCAAAGCAATCGCGGGAAATTGCATTAAGCAAGAAAGAAGAAAAAAGGCCCGCAAACACGCTGTTTGTTAAGCGTTCACCCTTCCTTTGTCTTTCGGCGGACTGGAACCAGTGCATCAATGCCTTTTGACACTACGCATCAGACTAGCAACATTGGCATTCACGTCTTGCGCCGACGTAAGTGGGGAAAAAAAAAGATAGTAAGGTTGAGTCAATTTCCACAGCACTTTATACCCGAGTACTTCACCATTCCATCGTGCATTCGGTGAGTTCAGAACAAGACAAGACTGGCCATCTTTAGACTGGACATTACACAAGCCTAAAATAAACATGATGGAAGCGATCAAAGATGGCACCACTATCGAGCAAAGCAATGAGGTTAGTTAATGACCTTTACATTTGCGATGAGTGAAACAGCGGGAAGGGGAGGGGACAGTACAAACAGGGCAGCGAAGCCACCTGCTTTTGATAATAAAAACAAGTTCTTTGTGGGAAATACCAGTTCACATCAGTCCCAAGCACTCACAATCGGCGCTTCGAGTTGGGGAAACTTCACTTGGCATCCTGACACCAGATGTTCAGAAGCCCAAATGTGCGATCGACTGAACAGCCGGTGGCGATGGTGGGAATGACGGCCACTCTCCTCAACACGAGCTTCGGTGGAATTGCCAATGGCATCACAAGTAATCCGGCAACATCGCCAGTAATTTGTTGGCATTACCAAGTTGTACCGAGATGCTGAAGTGAAGAAGGCACTTGGATGTATGCGGCAAGTTCGAGTCACGAGGGGTCGTGCACTGTGCGGTGACTCCGGAAGTCCTCGGCAGACAGCACCTGCTGGCAGGTTGCACACACGAGCAGTTGCACAGGCGACCCTTTGGGCAGTGCGCCAGACGTCGCCGCCTGCGCCCTCCGGTGTGCGTTGAACGTGGCCATGAGCTCCTGCTGCTTCCGAATGTCCGGCAGCAGGAACAACAGCTCGGGAAAGATGGCAATGAACTCCTTCTCGGAGCCAAACAGCTCGATGCAGCGGGCGAAGTACTCGTCGGCGGTCAGCACCCCCTGGCGAAACGAGCCCGACAGCGACTTGAACGTGGCGAAGAGGCCGTCCTCAGAGCGCTTGGCCAGGATCTGCTGCACGTCCTGGATCAAACTGAGATTCCGCTGCTGAAAGCCTGCTGGTGGCATGTACTGCGGCGGCACGGCAGGTGATGCAGGAGTTGTAGTCGTGGTCACGAGGGAGGACAGTGTCCCCATCGGTGCGTCGCACGCGCTGGGTCGCGCAAACCCGGGCGGTGGCTTGGGTTTGCCAAATCCCGGCGGAGGTGCAGCGGTCGCCGTTGGTCGTCCATTGAGACAGGGAAAATTCGAAACCGTCAGCCTCGGCGGCCGTTCGTCGGAGTCTGAAGTGTCGCCGTCGGAGGCCAGTTCCGGGGTAGGCGTGGGAGGTGCCTGGATAGTGGTCCCTTTCCTTGCTGCTGCAATGAGTTGGAGTAGGTTGTTCGTGGGAGCAGCGGTGGATGGCGCTGTTGATTCAGTACTCGTCTCGGATGGCTGTTTGCGTGTGACTGTCAATGATGACTTGGCAGTGCTGTCGGTGCTGTTGTTGTTGATTTCAGCCACCGGTTGGGGCTGTGACGACTCTGTTTGTTTAATCTCCTCCCCCTTTTTCTTTTTCTTTGTTTTTGCCAACTTCCCCGTGTTCCAAGGCGGTTCCGATTGAGGTGGAGGCGTTAGTGATGACGAGATTGAAATCCGGGCAATGCTACGTGTTGCCAGCGTCGGAAAGTCCTCCTCGAGCGCCATTTTTGATGAGGCCTTGGAGGCCGGCTTGTTTGCCCTGGCTGGCTCCGGTGCAGGTCTCGCCGTCACCACCACCGAAGCCATCGGCAGCTGTGGTTTCACCGAGCCACGGTCTCCTGATGCCTGTGCCAACCAGTTCGCTACGGATTTCCCTCCAGTACCATTGTTGTTTGCATCCTTCTGCTGCTGCTTCTGTTGTTGCTGCTGCTGCTGCTGCTGTTTCGTGACCGACCCTCGACCTGGTGGTATTCCATTGGCCTGGCCTTTGGCTTGTGCCTTGGCTGCCTTGCGAAGCGACACCATGGCTGTTGTTTGCGGCATAGCTGGCACCTGCTGCGTCGCGGAAGAGGATGATGGGTTGAGCGAAGGAAACTCGTCGACGCTGTTGACATTGACCTTGTCCGGTTTCCTGGGCGGGTATGACGAAGCTGCCACTGGAAACGGGTCAACGGCCGCCTTGTGCCCAGACGAAGTAGATGCAGATGATGCTGGTGCGGCCCCGTCACTGCCAAGCTGCGGGAACTCCTTCTCGCAGCGATAATCAACTGGTGGCTGCAATTCCCACGTCATGTCCAGGTTCTGCGGCCCCTGTGATCGCGACTGCACACCCTGCAGGTTCCGTGCCATCTGTTCATCCCTGCAGAAAGAAAAAAGTAGCTGAGCAGAAGAATTTTTAGAAGGACTCAAGGAACGTCAGTAAATCGGTTTCCATAGTGGCAAAGCACTATTTAAGGATTTTATATGCACTTCTCTCGCAAAAAAAAAAAAAAAGAAAAGGAGATTGGTTGTTAGCAAACAAAATGAATACAGTCGAACCCGGCTATATCGAACTCGCAAGAAAACGCCTATCAGTTCGATATAGAACATAATTCGATATAAGCCTGCTAAATAATTGGATGTCATAAAAGCACATACCATTTATAAAATCACTTTATTGATTAAACTAGCTTAGTTTCGCACGAAATAGTCCTGCATTCTCTTCTGCTTTGGCAATTTCGCTGCCTGCGACGCACGCACTTTTCCACATTAAGGAGTCGGAGCAGCTGAGGCCGCAACTTTCCGCATTCGCGCAGAAGCACCAGACTATTGCGAGCGCACCAATCATTTCGGAGGATGTGGGACCGTCGTTGCTTTCCTCATTGTGCCCACTTTCACTTGTGCTCGGTACGATGTTGGCAATGTAGTCTTCGTTTTCGGGCTCTCCCGTGGTCGCGACACATCATTTGCGCTCACAAACTCATCCACCGTTGATTCGTCAACAGCTTTCGGAAATTTTGACAGTTCGCTCCAAACTTCGGCAACACTGGCAACGGCTTCGTCGCATTCATCAAAATTCACGGTCATCACCGAGCACGCGGAAGTCGGCACGGCTGAAGCAATTTCAGATTAACCACTCGTACGCGGCCGTGCGTACGGGTCGGGTGCCACGGGCACCGGGTCGCGAGTTTGGACGCTTTAGCCCTAATCTCCCCCTTATTCTTCAAGATCGTGCCGAGAGTGCTCCTCGGAATCTTGTACTCTGCGGGGACATCCGACTTCTCACCGCGTTCGACACGATTTATCATTGCGAGCTTCACGACGAAAGGCTAATTCTGCCGCTTCATCACGGCAACACTGTGGGAGAAGGCCTACAAGGCGCACACAAAAACAGCGAGACAACTCGCACTTTCGCCATCTTGCGCGACGAGGGCGCAAGAGCATCTGATTGGCTGTCTGAGCAAGCGCTGTGGGCGGGCCAGGATCATTTTTTGCAGGGGGGGTGCCGACGGCTCGTCTGAGGCAGCGCGGTCGGGCGCGGTCACGGTAGGGAGAGCGGTTGGATGGAGCCGCGCAGCCGGGTTTTCTCCGCCACCGCGAGGGAAAGCCAACTTCCGGGGGCACTTTCCGCCACTTGACGTTCGATATATCGGGTGTCGCTGCTATTTTTGTTCGATGTAAGCGTAATTTTTGCGATATATACTCATTGTAACTATATCTGTCCAGAAATTGTTCGATATATAGAATAATTCGATGTAAACGGGTTCGATATAGTCGGGTTCGACTGTAGCAAAACTTCAATTTGTAACCTTTGTGCCCAAACTGCAGCGGTGTTGTATCAGAGGGATATCACGTATGTTGCAGCTTTTCTGCATGTCCATCTCCAGGCCTAGGAAAGCAGTGACTATCAACACTGGTGAAAAGAACCGAGGTTGGCCTAATAAAAGGCGTCAAGAATATGCACATGCCAATTCAGCCACCAAGTCAACATAGTCGAGCAGAAATGCGATATTTTGATATGTAGCTGGCACCTCCTCGAAACCGAAAGTAAGGGTCTGCCTAGTCACCAAGTCAGAGCAGATTCCATCCAAACTGCTGTACAAGCAAATCTGAGCCACTAACTAGAGAAGGACTGCACTTACGGTTTGTTGCGCAAGTTATGCGGGTCCAGGTTTGTTCCTTTAAGTGTTAAATTGTGACACGGTCTTAGGCAACTTGTTCGACTGCTATCACAAATTTTTATTATCAATCAAGCAGCTTCAAATGGCCCCCAACTCCACCTTTGATGTCTTTGTTCAAGAGGGCGGCAATTAAGTGAGGGAACTGCCACACAATGACTGTTGTGAAAAAACACACGGATCATATCGCTACGAGAGCATGGTCAGCCTCTGTTTAAGATGCCAGGGATGGAGATTTGGTGCTATTTGGAGACCGCACCTCTGTTTATTTGTACCGGCCGCTATGACAATGGTCAAAATACAGACTGAACAGTTTGCATGCAGGCATACGTGCAGGCAAGCGGCAATGCACTGGACATCGTTTCTGGCTGCTTGTAGAAGAGACATTTTTTTCTCACAAATTTGATATTTCGGACTCCGTTTATTCTGACATTTAAGCAGTCCCTGTCCATTCTGAACTATCAGTCAGCGACTATATTGCGCATGATATTTAAAGCTTGATATTTAAAGGGGTTCTATTTTGTTCGGTCTGTTTCTTGGAATAATTTTCCGTTTTCGTGGAAGTTCAAATTAACGAGGTTCCTTTGAACATTGGTTCAACAGAAAAGGCAGTGTTGTGTGGCTCTGGGTGAATTATTCGGCAGGTTCGAAAAAAAGTCAGTCGGCAATTGTAAAGGAATTTTCACTGTTAGGCTTGTGCTGGCTATGATCAGCATCAATGGCAATGCAACTGACACAAGCGAAAGTCATGACTTTACAAGTTGTCAAATTTACGTTTGTCAGTTTTGCATCCTCAGAAAATTACAAATAGCGAAATTCAAACTGAAGTGAATATTAAACAGTATATTATTCAATCAAATACAGCAAACCCCCTTTAGTACTTGCTTCAGATGACCACAGCAAAAATAAACTATGGTTCAAGAAAATGCAACAACAATTGTCGCAGCACTACAGATGAGACAGGAAGCTAGTTTCGAGTAAAACTTTATCTGAAGTTGAATAGAAATGCAACACACTAATGAAAATTGTCTAACTTGAAACTATTGAAACAAACTTCAAGACAAGCAAAGTCAAGCAATGACATGCGGCAGGCATGCCGACAATGGACAATGCTGTGTTGGTGGTGTGCTGTTACAGTTTCCAGGGTGTCTACCAAGTTGACATTTTCAAACTCCCCGAGTTTTCCTGTCAAGACAGGCTGACACCACGTCGCCCGATGCTGTCACTCAAGTAAGCGTTTTAAAAGATAAAGAAACAACTTAATTCAGTTTGAATAGGAAGGAGTGGTGTTTATTTTGTTCAAAAGAAAAAACTGAAGGGAGGGGATAGTAAAATGCACAGCAAATAAAAATAAGATAAAGCCCATTGTAAATTAAGTAGAACACTTTCAAATACAAATAAAAAGAGATGCATACAGAAGCAAATAATTTCGAAAATGAGAAATTTCTATCAAGTGATAGCACGATCACTGGTACAGTAAAACCTCGTTAAAACATACCCACTTAAACAGTAGTTTTGTTTTAAAAGTAGTAAAGTCAAATCCCCGACTCAGCGGCCATTGAACATAATGTGTTTTGTATCTGCATAAACCGTACCAGCTTATTGTGTACACATCGGTTAAAACGTAGCGTTTACACTTTTCCTCGCGCAAACATGGCGGTGCATCGTTTCCATCAGGTGGCCCGGCAGAACAACAAGCCTCAGAGATCAGAACAACGGCCTCCAAGTGCACTGTGCGTTTGCGCGTGAAGCCACATCAACATCAACATCAGTTCGACACCGTGCAGAGAGTGTTGTGGCATTGTGCAAGCGAGGATTCGCGTCATGCCAAAGTTCGGATAAAAAGACGCCGGGTGCTCAGCATAGAAGAAAAATTGGACATTGCACGTGCTATCAAGCGTGCCACAAAGAAGTCAGTGCTGGCACACAACAGGGATCTGCTGTTGACTACGGTGTGTGGCATTTGGAATGCGAAGAAGTTGCTCAGCAGCACTGCTGCGACCGCGAAGAGATGTTGGTTATGAGGTTCGACTTTTCGCCATCGTTGCCTTTGTTATTGACAGAGTGTCGACTAGTGGCAGTGATGAAGACGACACGGAAAGCGACAGCACGGGCGATTCAGGCCCGACAGTGGCAGAAGCTGCGCGTTACGTCAGCCTCATGAATGCAATTGTCGCGACGAGAACAGGGTGCGATAACGTAACAATTCCAAACAAAAGTATTCCGAACCCCGGCACTGGGCAATAAAAAAGGTGCCCCAGGACTTCTGCAGCGCTACTGCATGCTTGCACGGAGAATATGTAACGCCAATGAGGAATCTGCTACGCAAGTGTTTGCCGAGAAGAGGGGGCTGGCTGAAAAGCTGGCACGCAGCTTCAGTAAGTTTGAGGCTGCTGTCGTTCTGCTAGGCTGCCGCGGCATCAAACGAAAATAACGCTTTTGTCACGCGAAGTGGATAAATACTGCATGTTTTTTTCCCCTTTCATCGCACTCTCTCTAAGTTCCGTTTTTGACAGGTAAGTGGGCGATCTCATGCTATTTCTGTTAAACAGTACGGCCGTTTAGTACGTACTTTTTCTGAGCTCCGGCCAACTACGGTTTAACAAGGTGTCACGGTATTAGGCCTGTTGTCACAAGTTAGATTTTCTCAGTAGCTGGAAAGACGACCACAACTGTCGTCACATGCTCTCAGCCCGCACACAATGCCTACGTATTGTATTTCATTGCTTTCAAGACTTAATTTTGGTTTGGATGAGGGCCACCTGCGCATCTTTGCATCAGCCAACACTGCTTTTTGAGCGCAAGCTCCTTTAAAGGGCCCCTCACCAGGTCTGGCCATTTTGAGCTGACAAGCGCAGAGCATATAATGTGTGCTAACATTTGTGTTTGCAAAGAATTACATGAGTGTGACGTCGCTCATGGTGACATGTGTCATGGTGACATGAGTGTGACACGCTCATGGCAACGTCTGTTATTTGTGTGATATGTTGCTTGAAATGATGAATTGAAATTTAGAGAACTAATAAAACACAGAAATGGAATGTCTGCATGTTTTTTTGTTTTACTTGGCATCGAAGCAAGGGAGATTTACTTCTGCTTTGTCTGCTTGTTCCCATGGTAGTGCAGTCACGTGCGCAAGTACCGAAACTGTGCCATTTTCTTCTGTGTTCCAGCATGTGATCAAGCTCTGCGATCTGCTTGTTCTGCCTCAGTATTTGTGTAACACTGAATTATACTGCTAATCATGTGTCCTTGTACACAGTGCGCGAAATCGAGCGCTGCGATCACAGCAGCTTGCGCGCAATGCTGTCAGCAAGGGGCGCAGCGCCACGAGGGGGGAACCGGAGGGCGGGACTAGTGACGTGTGCTTCACATGATCCTCGAGGTTCAGTATAAGAGAACGCAAGGAAGAAATTTTGCTTGCGGAGGCTAGACAGGGTGAGTGGAGAGAGTCTCTTGTTATGCAGTGGTGCTCGCCTTCTGAAATCATGGGTTCACGGCACTGAAATATTTCCATCTTGGCTATTCATGAGCTGATCTGAAAAATTTTTGCGGCAGAACACTCCATAGAGGACACGTAACAACTTCCAGCATACAGTAGAACCCCGCTGTTACGTTCCTCACTGCTGCGTTTTCCCGGCTGCTACGTCCTTTTCATCCGGTCCCGGCATAGCTTCCATAGGATCCAATGTATAAGGAACCCCGCTGTTACGTCGTAGCTGTGAAAACGTTCCCGCATGATACGTCGCAACTTAGCCCCCCGAACCCGCCTGGGCTAAAGTAGGCAACGCGCTCCAACCGCCATTTTGGCTTTTGACGAGTTTTGGCCGGGCTTGGCTATGGAACTGGCTGCAAGAAGCCGCACGCCAGTTCGAGAGGCCGCCATCGAATTGGCGTGCGGCTTCTTGCAGCCAGCTCCATAGCCAAGCCCGGCCAAAACTCACCAAAAGCCAAAATGGCGGTCACATACGACGACTACGTCGCCGTGGATGTTGTTGTCGGGACGTCAGAGTGTCAGAGCATCGCCGAGATCGTTGGGATCTCGGTCGCGAGTGAAGTCGCAGACTGCGATGCACGAGCCGCATGATGCCGGGGAGTTGCCAAATCGTAGCTTTCGAAAAGCCGTTGCGGCTCTGGACCTCCTCCGCAGGTACGTCGCACCTCACAGCGACGCTGACAGCAATGCGGCCTTCCAGGCTATTGAGAAACGTGTGGTGATTTCTAGCGAGCGAAAGAAACGGCAAGCCACAATTCTGGACTTTTTTTTAGGTCCTAAGCGCACTCTGTGGAAATAAATTGTCTATAGTTGAAGCTGCACTTTTTTTCATTCATTTTCGGAGCTTTCCTCACTGTTGCGTTTTCCCGGCTGTTACGTTTCTTTTCCCCGGTCCGGTGAAAAACGTATGAACGGGGTTCCACTGTATAACCAAAATTTGCTATGGTGAGGGGCCCTTTAAAGAAGAGGCGGCACAGTTCTTTTCCGGATCATTCCTCAATGCAACGGTCATTTCTGCTCTTGTCCTCATTCCACCACGCGTTCACCCCAAGGACCATTTTGAAGCATCGTCTTGGTAAGTTGTATAGTCAAAATTCGATTTTTCGGACTCCTAGGGGACACGAAAACGTCCGAAGAATCAAATTGGGCAGTCCGAAAAAGCTCTGAAGACCTGCCACTACACTTATTAGGCATATCGGTGCTCATGCTGCGACAGGAGGCGGCGGTTGCACGCGTGTATAATTATGGAATATGTACTGTGTCTAGTGACGATTACCCCTTCCTACGCTTCTTAAGCTTCACCGCAATATTTCACGGATGCTTCAACGCGTAACATCACTGTGCTGAGGCGAAGCTGCCTTTCAGGAACCGGCATTATGCAATGCACTATGCTTCCTAAGCCAATCGCGAGGATTAGAGGCGTAGTCGGTGCCATTACTGACAGCGGTGAATTATTTCAACGAAAAACGGCAGCTAATGGCAAGAACCTTAATAGTGAATATCGAAGCAGCTAAGTCTCGCGTTGCCACAGTGGTGGCTACGGCTGCCAGTGGATCTGCGTGCGAGAGTGCTGGTTCGAGGCGGCGAGATAATCAAAATGGCTGCGTTGGCTTTGATTAATGCCGATTCGGGCCTGCGGTTACTACAAAGAGTCCGGAAAATCGGACAGCGAAGGGTTCTTGCGTCTAAAATTACAGACATTCTTCTAAATTGATTCTATGGGGCACGTGGTGGTGCATCGAAGCTGTCCGCATTATCGGGCATTTCCCAAAAATCGGGTGTCCGGAATATCGGGCGTACGGAAAATCGGTCGTTGACTGTACACTGGCAACTCCTCCAGCCGACGTGGCAGCGTCAAAGACGATTCGTTACGATTCGTCTCTTTTACTCAAGCCAGCAGTAGGGAGACTTTCATTCCGTTTCAATAAAATGACAGCTAATTTTCCCTGCCTGAAGCACAAATTCCGTCAGTTTTCCCCGAGTTTTTTCAGACTATTCAAAATACCTAAGAATTCCTGGTTTTCCCCGTTGGTCGACACACTGAGTTTCTGGTTTAATGGGCAAACTTATCATGGAGTGCTACATAACCAAATGTGCACACGACACGCACAGAGCCGCTACTAGGCTTCAGGCGACAAGTTCCTGGCGAGTCCGTCAGTGTCACATCACCTAGGAAACAAAACGAGACTGGCGTTTCAGAGTGCAAGAACCGGAAAGCGTAACAAAGAAGAACATATCAATTAAATTTTACTGTATTAGAAAATATTGTTACCAGGACCACCGACAGGCCCCAAGGAAATCAGACGTGTGGCGGGCATCTGATCGCCGTCCCCTTTGCTTTCACTGTGGCGAAGCTGGGCATGTCTACCGACAGTGCTCCTATCGAGAGCTCAGACTAAGCGGATTCTCAGCGAACTCGCCGCGACCTAAGTTCGGCCAGTGTCCTCCTGAAATTGAGGAATATGTTGCCCAGCAGCGCGGATCTCCGTCATGTCGACACCAGTCACGCTCCCCTTCGCCGCAGCGGTTTTCTCCGACTCGCCGTACGTATTCAAGCGTGGTGCAGGGTCGGTCGCCCAGCCCACGACAGGAAAACAAACCACAGCGACCTTTAGGGGCGAGGCCGCTCAGTCTGGACGTGCTCAAGGACCCCTAGTGATGCGTACGCGGACCGACGATACATTGACGATGACAGTACCTGCTGATTACGGAAGAAGAATTTCTTTGGACATTCCTGTACTGCTCAACGGTCGTGAATTGACTGCTTTAGTGGACACTGGAGCGGATTATTCTATAATCAGCGAAAAACTGGCCACCCTTCTGAAGAAAGTGACCACACCTTGGAATCAAACGCCAGTTCGTACAGCTGGCGGGCACATCTTCACACCACTCGGCATGTGCACGACACAAATACAGATTCGCGTCTCTACGTTTGTTGCCAGTTTGAGCATTCTCCCTCAGTGTTCTCGAGACCTAATCATCGGCATGGACTTTCTCAGGGAGCATGGAGCTATCATCAACATTCAACAACGCCTCGTCACTTTCTCAACAAAGAGCGCCACAGCGACGACCAACACCATCCACCCTCGAGCATCACTTCGTGTCATCGATGACGCTGTCACGTTACCACCGCGTGCAAGTGTCGTCGTTCAAGTAGCATGTGACAGGCTCGTACACGGTGAAGCGGTCGCAGAAAGCAATCACTCTCTCCTGCTTTCTCATGGTGTTTGCATAGCAAGAGGCCTTGTCGATCTCCACGATGGCCACTGTGAGGTTCTTGTCACCAACTTCAGCTACGAACACCGGCACCTTTTCCCCGGTACTGTCATCGCCTACGCCGACCCGATCGCCGATGTCACTGAGTGTTTTGTTTCCGAGGCAATCGGCACTGCTGAAGCACCTCTACGCAACGTCGACATTAGTCCAACACTTCCTGAAGAGAACAGACAAACCCTGCGCGAGTTGTTGCTTGAGTTCCACTCTTGCTTTGCACGGTTGTCGAAGATACGTCAAACATCGATTACGAAACACCGTATCATCACCTATGACGACGTGCCCCCCATACGGCAACAGCCTTATCGTGTTTCCCCGACCGAACGACATGCGATTCAAACGCAGGTGAAGGAAATGCTTCAAGACGGCATAATCCAGCCTTCATGCAGTCCTTGGTCATCGCCAGTCGTTCTCGTTAAAAGGAAAGATGGCACGCTTCGATTTTGTGTTGACTACCGGAAGCTAAACAACGTCACAAAGAAAGACGTGTACCCGTTGCCTCGTGTCGACGATTCTCTGGACAGCCTGAAGTATGCGAAGTATTTCTCCTCTATCGATCTGGAAAGTGGCTACTGGCAAATTGAAGTAGATGAGCGTGACCGCAAGAAAACTGCTTTCGTAACTCCGGACAGCCTTTACGAATTTAGAGTACTCCCTTTCGGCCTCCGTTCCGCTCCAGCCACATTCTAGCGAATGATGGATACCGTTCTCGCTGACCTCAAATGGAAAAGCTGCCTTGTCTATCTCGATGATGTCGTTGTCTTTTCGGAAACTTTTGACGAGCACCTTCGACGCCTTCGGAATGTACTCGAAGCCATTTGATTGGCATTTGTATACGGGACTGGAGATCACAATATTCACACAAGCCAATTTTTTTCCCTCCGTAATTCAGAGCAGATTAATCAATAGGCAGCAAGTTTTATGAAATAGAAAAGGATACTTTGCTATTGAATGGAAAGGTGACATACACTGCAATATTACAGGAACGATTGCTCGCAGAGTGTTGGGAATTCGCAAAAATCATGATAATTATGTGTCCTTGCAGGAAAAAGCAAGAACGTCAATACGAAGTCTCCGGAATGACTGAATCTTGAGGGATCACTGGTGTATACATTATGCCTGCGTAGTTTAACAATTTCTTGTCCGTACTCTTTTTTTTAATGAAGCAAAAATTTTTTGTTATGTGCATATATACGACAAAGGACAGTAAGAAATTCTCGCTGGAGTTACTGGCAAAGAACTGAAAGTTGTGTTTCCTCCTGAACTGCCACAAACTCGGATGTGTTGTAAGCAGCATGTGGTTCTTCAGGCATTCTCAATTCATAAACAATACAGTGAAGTATGGACTCAGATTATTATTTTGATAGCAATTACATGGACACTCAAGGCAAATATCCGCAGGCGTCGCTGCCGCCCTGATGTTCCGCATAAAGTCCAAGTCCTATAAGGTTGCGGCGGCACGCCATATGCCGTAGGTACAAGCGAAAGGTTGCAAGGGTAAGCCGAGAAGGATGGCAATACGGTATGTGTCTTCTCGTGCTCGCTAGGGACAAAGGTGGGGAGGGTGAGTGCGTGACGTGCTTGTTAATTCAGTTATGAGCAAATGCTTACAGCAGTTTATGCAGCTGATGAAACGACTAACCTTATTTTGTATAGCTGTCTAATGATTTGCAACCGCAATCAATGCTTCGCCTTTTGGACGAAAAAATGACTTTCGTGACGACTACTGTTGTAGCCATCCAAGGCAGGTGCCATGCATTAGGCAGCGGGCTCCAAAGCCACAGCACAGAGGCCTAACCTCGGCTCAGTGCGACTCAAACATGTGTGAAATGTCGGGGACAGTCCCTCTTAATTGCCAGCACAAAGTCGACAAATTACGTAATTTAGCATTGCTGACATTCACGTTTCTGAAAATAGCCTTGCTGGTCGTTTTTCTGGATGTTGGATATTTGCTGCAGAAAGCTAAGACTCCCACAGGAATCGTTGGCCCAACGAAGTTTCAGTGAATGGCAGTAACATTGACCAGAGTCCCAGAGCTTGACAAAGATACATGCCAGCACACCAGGATACCTGCTCGTGTCTGGCGGTGGGCCTCTCCCTGACCGCGGTTGTCGCAGTGGGCGTCGTCCGTGGCTCCCAGAGTCGTCGTAGTAGCCGCTGGATGCTGCACGCCAGGCCATAACAAGGTAATGTTAAAGAGACACAAGAGAGAAACATTAGATCACTTTATATTGATAAAATGTTCATCATGGAAGTAATACTCAGAGCGTTAAATACGTACAAGAAAAAGAAGAAAATTATTTGAAAAAGAAAATGATATGACATATATACATACACATATCAGTCAAATGATAGTGGCACATGTGCAAAAGAAAGCTGATCATCTCTTTGCAGCTAGATAATCAAAGCCTTTATCCAGTAGTGTAATAGCAGGACAGCTTGTGCAATGGTCCCTTAGTTTCATATGGTAGGTGTCGGATATCTCTCTGGTATGCCAATGTAAGCATGTGCATACTCGCATGACCGCCTTCTTGAGATGAGGCAAACTGCCACACAATAAAGTATTCTTTCAGAACTCTACTTTTGTTTATCTTGTGGTAACAGATTGGTCATTGGTAGAGAAATAAGGTCAAAGTTTCACTTTTAAGATTTTGTGCCAAAACCCCAGGCTCAGTATGCCACGGATTTTCAAAGTATCTTTTCTCATTCGGGCCATTGTGGCTTGGTAAAAGTTCCCAACAACTTCCCAAGCTACGCCTTTGACTCTTTTAGAACACAATCTACATTCCTGCCAAACCAATAATGGCGCGTTCACACTGAGACATTCGGCGTCTGGAGTGGCGCCCAGTTCGGCAGCAGCGAGATATGCCGGAATAGCCCCTTCCGCGCCGATTTCTCCCGGACCTATTTTTGCAGCAGCTTCTACCGAATTCCCTCACCGCGAACCGATCGGAGTGCGTCTCAGCAATTCGAAAGATGGCGGCTAAGCTCGACGTGCTCGTCATATCGCAGTGTTCGAACGCGTCGTGACAACGGATGCTCATCGAATTGGTGCGTAACCACCCTGTCCTTTTCGACAAGTACCACGCGTAGCACAAGGACTAAGCGAGCTGACAAAATGGCGTGACCAAGCTACGCGCGCTCTTGCAAAGCAGGACGCACCAACGAACGCCGGTGGCGTCGTCTCTTCGGCGAATGCTTCTGCGCGTCACGCATCGCCAGACAGGTGCTTGCCAGCAGGCCTAGCAATGCTGCCTCTTCTTGCTCAGGATTTATTATTGTCGTTGCAAGCCGTGATGAAGAGGCCAAAATAAAAACACATGAACTCTACCCGAGCGGAGATAACTGCGCAGTTTCTATAGGGTATACTATACAGCGGCAGTGGGCCCTCCGCTGAGGATTTTTTTAATTAAAAAATTAGTGGCACCACCGTCGCCTCCACCTGAATAAGCAGCTCCGCGCGCCGATCGGACGCAGTCACGTCGGAGACCCTACCTCAGCTGCATGGAGCTTTGACAGGCGTTTCACTCTGCTGCATCTAGTTCTGATACTCGGTGGCGGAAACAGCGATTTTCTTCCCCGCTGGCCTGCTGTCAATAAAATGGAGAAAGAGCGACGGAAACAATGCTAACGACACGACGACGATGGCGCGTCGAGCAGACGACAGCCACTCAGCCCGTGAGTTCCCCTCAGCCAAGGGGCGCTGCCGAAACAGGCGAGGCTTCAGGAGAAGGTGACGGCAGTGCCGCCACAATTTCAGTGTTGTTTGCAAAACCCTAGGCGCTTTTCAAACCGTCCGCTGAACCCACTCCCCATTCCAATACCCTCTAGTTTCGTGTCATGGGAGCATCCGGGATATCCCACACTTGCTTGGAGGTTAGCGTCCTACACGGCAGATGGCTCATGTATCGCGTTCCGGCGGGGCTGTGGGCAAGCAGTGTGCACAACGTGAATTTCGGCGGCAGGAGAATTCCGTTCGCTGTAGACGCCGGATACCCCCAGTGTAAACGTGCCATAAAGATTTCACTATGCTTGAGCAGACGCGATCAAAATTCCTCACACGACAGCAAGCTGGTGCAGGAACTGCCACCTGCTTTTCGTTCTTGCATTTTTTCAGGCAGCGTCATCTTGCAGTGAAAGTGGATTTACTAAAATAATTTTTCTCTATAGACCATTTTATTGGCGGAAGGAAATGTAGCCTAGAGCCAGCACGCCACGCCACTCTCTTCCTCATTAAAGAAATTCCATTGAAGTTCCAAAGAAGTTCCAAGAAGATAATGTTGCCATTGCAGAGAGTAGTTTGTTTTTCAGCTCTCTCAAGTTGGTGAGGAGCCCTTGCACAAGGCACCACTCGAGACCTAAGAGTGTGCATACTCTTTCAATGTGTTGTGTGCACCTGGTTGATCGCGGCATATTCGCAGCCACTGTCACTACACTGTTTTATCGAGTGCTCCATGTTCACGGCCCTTCAGGTAGAGTTATATTAAAGTTCTTTATCTTGTAAAGCTTGATCCCCAGCTGCTGGTGCACAATGCTTAAGAAATCAATGCATAGGAATTTTAGGAGCACTAAAGCTAGCAAAACGTGTTTCCTTGGAGTTCAGCTAGTTACCTGGATTTGGATGTATGCTGCTGTGGCACACCGCATGGCACACAGAAACACTTCTGATTGTTGTGACCTCAGTGATAATTTAATAGAGTTCAAGGCTAGATATACAAAAGCACCTTGCATGTATCAATAATGTTCAGTCTTGACTCACCTGCTATTTTAATGGCAGGCAGAGCTGTAGCAATGCCTCTACGCCTGTTGCCGTTCGATATTGCAACTATTTTGAAGCTCAAGGTTTAGTAATGACATGCTAAGAAGTTTCCTAATCGCAAGAACATGAGGCCTCTCAGAAAAATGCGAAAACCCCTTGTCAACAGCACATTCGCTATTCACCATTCGCTATACCAGCATGGCGCTGGACGATAGACAGTGCTGTGATCGCAAAATGGCGGCATCCTCGATAAAGTGGTCTATGGTGTCTCATTATTCGCCTCTGATCCGTAAGGGTCTATGTTAACGGACTATGTTAAAAACTGCCTGCTAGACGTGCCCTTTTGGCAGCACATGTGCCCTGTAAACACATTATCTGAGTAACTGCCGTTCACTTCCTGCCTGGTCCATGGGCCTCGTGCATCATTGAGCCATTGGCAGTGGCCCACTGAGGCCATCTGGTGTTTCACATCAAAATTGAAGCGGATCTATACCTGATGGAGCACTGACGGAATTTTTTTTTTTTTTACAGACTGTGAGCTAGAAAATACAATACATACTATAAGTTAAAAAAAAAGCAAGTGGGACTCACAGTGGGAGTTGGCCCTCGGTGTGACAGCAAACTCGAGGTCAAGGGTGCGTGCCTGCTTGGCCTGGGCCTTGGTGAGTGACCGGTTGTGCTGCTGGGCGCGGTGAGCCTTGAGGTCGATCTCGCTGCGGAAAGCGGCCGTGAACGTCTCGTTGCGGCAGTCGCCCTCCTCGCACAGGAAGTGCTCTTCTCGGAAGTGTGCCCGCAGGTACTCGTAGTTGCTGAAAATCCCGAGAAAAAGGTCGCTCAGGCGTACCGCAAACAGAGCACCGAGGGAAGAACCAGTAAGTTGCCCTTCTGCCACAAGGACAACATTATAGCCATTAAAGGGGCCCTGAAACACTTGCTAACTAATCATGGAATGGCCTCATTATCAAAGGACATCGTCTCACAAATCTCCTGCTATAAAATTTTTAACACGGAAGTGTTTTATGCCAGGATCCATGATCAACTTTCTGTAACGGATGTAATGTCGGCACAAATACATAAAACATGCCATCTCTTGACAGAATGGTGCTGCCATCTAGAGCGGTGAAGCCAAGTCAAGGCTGGGCAAACATAATTTGCAATTGTATCGTGATACGATAGAGGTACAAGATACTACCGCAATTATTGTATTGGTACAATACTTTCCATTTATTTATTAAGATACTTCGACACATTCACAAATTTCTTATTCTATATCTATATGATGTAGCAGCAGATGTGTATGGTCAAAAATGCTTGCTTAGAAATTTGATAACTCCGACCAACCTTGTTTCATTTGAATGAAATGTATGTTATTATCTCAATCTTCTCTGTCTTTCCTGCTCAAAAAATATTTTCATTCCGAAACAAGTGTGAAACTTGCAGGGCGTCAGAAAAAGAATTTTTTCATTCTGGTTTTAGTTTTGTTCCGCTTAAGTTCCATTCCGATTCTGCTCCAGAAAGAAAAAAAAAAAAAAATCCGTAACAGTTCACAACGGTTTTTGTTTGCATGCAAAGTATTATTTTTTCTGAATAAGTGAATTATGAGATCTGAGGTCATGCTCAGTGCCTTGAGTCAGGGCACCGAGAAAGCACTCAGAAGGAGCACGTCATTGAGTATACTTGCCGAAAAGCGAGACTGCTGTTCCAATAAAACTAACTTAAACGAACATAAATGAACTATAAAACTTTGGTAACAAAGCATAGTACCCATAGAAAACGAAATGATAGGTATCCTGCGTGCAGGCCCTGGGTACCCCAAGCCTTGATGGCCTTCCACACTAACAGATGATGACGGTGTCAAGAGAGTTCGTGCTGCGATTTGTGGAAATCGCAGTTTAACTGTTCGGGAAGTTGCTGACGAAGTAGGCATCAGCGTAGGATCACACCATAGAATTTTGAGTGACAAATTTGAGGTGTGTCATGTCAGTCCAAAATTTATGCCGCATTTGTTGACTGACGATCAGAAACAGACGCGTGTTGAAATTAGCCAGGACCTGCTCGCCGCTGCCAAAGACAATGAGAACTTTCATAAGAACATCATAACAGGCAATGAGGCGTGGGCTTATGGCTGTGATATTGAAACGAAGGTGCAGCTGTCGCAGTGGGTAGGCAAAGGTCAGTGTTTCCATTTCTGACCGTTCTCTTCTTTGCCATTCTTTATCTGAGCACCTACACTGTGACAGCCCTGCCTAATCATCTCATGTATCCAGCCCTTCGTTTGCCTTTCTCCACATTTTTTCCCCTTCTTTTTATTCCTTTTCAATCTTTCTTTTATGTTTATATTTTGATGCTACTGTATAGCACGCTGTTCTTTTTTCTGTTCAGGTTATTTCATCCTGTTATATTTCATTTCACATTTATAATTTGCCACTAATACTGTATAATGCTGCACGTTGAATTCTATTCTTTTCTTTTTTTATATACTGTCACCCACTCCCTTCTGCAATGCTTCGGTGATTGAGGGTATTGAAGATAAATAAACAGAGTTTCCTCGTCCAAAAACAAAGCACGCTTCAGTCGCTGAAAGGCCAAGGTGACATTGGTTGCGTTTTTCTACTGCAAAGCCATCGTCCATCAGAAATTTGTACCACATGATCAGATGGTAAACAAGGAAGTCTACCAGGGAATTCTAGCGCATTTGAGCATTGCTGAATTACAGGAAAACCAGACTTGTAGGCTGCATCATGACAACGTGCTGGCTCACGAGTCACTCCTTGTCCGCAGCTATCCAGCAAAACATTACACTTCCCGTTATGTCCCACCCACCAAGTATTCTCTGGACCTAGCCCCAGCAGACTTCTTCCTGTTTCCGAAAAACCACATGAAAGGACGTCGTTTCCAAACCATCGAGGAGGCTCAGGATAATGTGACAAGAGACCTATGTGCTATCCCAGAACATGCATTCTAGAAGGCTTTCCAAAAATTGAAGAAACGATGGGAACAGTGCTTAACACTTTCATGACCGCACCTATTCCAATCAATAACATGTTATCAATGGTTATGAATTCAAATTTTGCTGATCTCTGAGTGCTTCTAGACAGCTAATGCAATCTAATGCGTTAAAAAGAAACTATTTTATCAGTTTCATTTTTTTGTTTCTATTTTCTACCACACAGGAATTTTAAAGCGACATCATAGTCGAGATGACAAGCGCACGTATTTTCGAAGATGGCATCGACGTCGCGTGCTGCTGCACCATGGAAATGGCAAATTTCGATGAATACCGATGCATCTGGGCTCGAATTTCCGGATGATGGTAGCAGCACTGACTTGGAAGACAACTTCGATTCATCAGACTTTAGCATGGACAGCGAAAGTGTATAAAACTGCCCCAGAACGTCAACAGGCACCCACCGGTGATTCTCGCTTTCTTCTTGGACCGTTTCATCGCTGTTGCACATCGATCTAAGTTTGTATATCCGGCACAGTTCTTATCTGCAGGGTGCCAACGTTGTTTGGGCGGGACCAAATTGGGCGGGACAAAATTAACAGCCGGCGGCAGCGCAGAAAGTGGAGCTTTGTGCACGAAGATGGCTGGGTGTGGACTTTGCCATAGCGCTCCAGAGTGCTGTGCGGCAGTTCACTAGGGCTAATGTTTTCCTATGTAGCTAAAGAAATGTTGTGCATACAGAGCTTATATTTACAGGTTGATAGCACATGGTCCTTGTGTTCAAAATGTACTGAATTTTTTTCTATGCTCATTTTGTTCAAAGCAGCATTGATGTTTTTATTGATCATTTTTTTGTCTGTTAATTTTCTTGCTTTAATAATTTTTTCATACTTAATTAATAAATATGTCCTTTGAAGATACTACTGTGGGAAAGATAATTTTTTGCTCTACAATTTGACATGATACACTTTAACATCACCCATTTCCTGTGGCAGGTAAAAAATATTTTCTAGACCACCTGAAAAGTACGGATTTTCCAGCAGTCATGAAAGTGTCAAGATGTTGTACAGTAGGCAATAAAGATGTCATAGCAAAAGTTCGGTTTCTTTTTCAACACATCTCATATTTACTCAATTCTAACATGCATCTTATGTTTCTAGAAAATTGGGCCGAAAATTGCCTGCACGGTGTAATCAGATACGAAACCAAAACAGCGTTCGCGGCGTTCATATGCTTTAGCGCATAACACAATTGTATTACGGCAAAGCTGACTTTAGGAGAGTGGCCACCATTGAGCAACGCACATTTTTCTTGCTAAAGAATCAGGTGCGCAATGGATTTCTAATTTGTTTGGGAGCTTTAATGTAATTACAAGGTGAGTTTTCTACTTTGGACACATAAAGTGGGTGCATGTTTGATTAGGGGGCATGCTAAACTGTGGCAAATGCAGTCAACGTCCAATTTTTCAGACTCCCTAGGGAACGCGATAACAGCCACAGAATCGGGCAGTCCGAAAAAAATTTATGCATGCCTTCTACTGCCCCCAAGGGCTCAAATTGCCACAGGTACGTCTGAAATACCTCTGAAGGCCTGCCAGCACAATTATCAGGGGTATCGGTGCTCGTACTATGACAGGAGATCGCAGGTGCACAAAATGCATATTATAATAAGGAATACATACCGTGTCCCGTGACAATTGCCCCTGCCCCCTCTTGCTATGTTTCACCGCAATACTTCGCGTACGCTTCACCGCGTAACATTGCTGTACTGAGGCAAGGCTGACTTTAAGGAACCGGCACTATGCAACGCACCATGCTTTTCGAGCTTCGAAGCCATTGGCGAGGATTACAAAGATGGAGTCGGCGACATTGCCAACAGCGGCAAATTGTTTCTATGAAGAACGCAGTACCGAACAGCAAGAAGCTTGGCAGCGAACGTCCAAGTAGCTAGGCCTAGCATTGCTGTAGTGGTGACTATGGCTGCCAGATTATCTGCGTGCGAGAGCGCCAGTTCAAGGCAGTGAGATAATAAAAATGGTGGCGGCAGTGGGTTCGATTAATGCCGTTTCAAACTTGCGGTCATGGCGAGAAGTCCCCAAAATCAGAATGTGAAGGTTTTTTTTTTTTCTCTCCTGAAATTTTGGACATTCTACATTGGCTCTATGGCGTATGTGGCGGTGCCACAGAGGCATCCGAATTATTGGACATGCCCGAAACAGCGATCATTGACTATACTGCCAAATGAATTGGCGGTGTGTTTTGGCATTTTATGTGCGTCTTCTCTAATTCAACTCCCCAAATAATTCGATCAATTTCACCGGTCCCTAATTACATTGTTTAGCACAAAACAAAGTAATATAGATTTGCACCAACTAGCCCGCCAGTGCACTGTGCTGAACTATCATCGGTCCTGTCAGGGTCAAATTAACAGAAGTCATAGGTATTATAGTATAGAGTAGTATAGAGTTAAACCTCGATATAACAAACTTTATATAACGAAATTATTGATGTAACAAAGTATTTAATTTTTTATAACTTCTTGTTCATAAAACACCACGTATATTAACCTCAATATAATGATGGGGTTGCACACAATTTCAATATAACGAAATTTCATCCCCGCTACAAAGGAATGCCGAGACAATGAATGGCAACTTCTGCACGTGCAGATGGTAATTACATGCAGCTGCTAGCGAACGCACCTCTCAAATCATGCACTGCACAACCGAGAGCGACCACCAAAACAGAGCAGCATGTTCTGTATAATGTCCAAGTGCGATAAGTTTCTATCACACCTAATGCACTATATATGCTTTGGGTTAAAGTGAAAACATGCAGCCACAGGGTGTCTACTAAGTTGATGTTTACAAATTCCCTGAGTTTTCCAGGTTTTCCCTGAGTGTCTTTGTAAAATTCCTTGAGTGACATAGATGTTTGTTTTATGTCGACAGGCTGAAAAAATGTTGCCCCATGCTCTCACTCTCTAGTAAGCATGTTAAAAAATAAAAAGACGACTTACTCCAGTTTGAATAGTAAGGAGTAGTGTTTATTTTATTCAAAAAGAAAACAGAAGAGAGAGCTTAGTAAAATGCATAGCGAATCAAATATATTTTTTTAAAAATGGTAAAGCCCATTGCAAAGCGAGCCATACATTTTCAAATACGAATAAAAAGAGATGCATACAGAAGCAAGAATTTTAGAATATGAACTATTTCTATCAATTGATAGCAAGCTCATTGGTAGGAGGCCCAAATTTTATCGCAAGTGAGATTCTCTCTCAGCAGCTGGAAAGTAAACCTCAACTGTCCTGACATACTTTCAGCCTGTGCACAATGTCTCAGTGTTGCGTTTCACTGCATTAAAGGGACACTAAAGGTTAATATTAAGTCATCGTGGACTTTTGAAATACCATCCCAGAAAGCTCGAAACGCTTGTTTTGTGCGGAGAAGACTCTTATTTTAAGAGAAAATGCGTTCTCAGGCGTCCGCGTACCTCTAACGCAGTTGAAATCACCCGCCCTCCGATCGAGGAGTATTGACGTCATGGTGTCATAGTGACATTGCACAAAACGCAAATGCGCGGCCAGAAACAGAGCCAAGACAGAGCCGACAGCAGCGCGAAAGCGAAACTGGCTAGCGGAAGGGAAAGCGCACAATGATAAGCAGGACGCCAAGTTCGACGCTCGTTGCAATGGATGACCCTGACGACACATTAGCTCGCGATGCTGGGCTCGAGTTGATTTAAGCACTGATGAGCGTGACCTGCTGTTGAGGGCTCGCGCTGCCGGCGTCACGTACTACGACGGCGGCCTGCTTTGAAAGACACTTCACGCGACTTCAGTTAGTCGGCGTTGAACTCGTAATCATCTGGACAAAAGTGCTGCGAGCACACTACGTGATTTTTCGGCTCTTTGCCAGCGCGCTGTGGCAGAGGTACGGCACTTGACTACTTTGAATGGAGAGGTTCACTCATTGGCACACAGTGATAAGTAACATTGGATCCGCCGCTGCAGCTGCCCTTGGCCAAGTTCCGCGGACCGTTCGCGCATCCCACGACATCACATGGACGTGACATTCTCGCTGCTTGTTCTAAATGCAAGTTTCGCGAGCCAGCAGGACCACGCAGCACGACGCGATAAAGAAACAACTGAAACTCCAAAGCGCGCGCGAGGCAAAGTCGAGCGCGTAGAGTCGAGCGAAAACGAAACCTTTCGATCACCCATACTACTCAAGGGTAACGTCAAAATGTTATTTTTTCCTTAGAATCGAATAGAAGTAGACAAGTAGCATTTTCTTCCATCTTATAACCTAATGAAATTATCTTTTTAATACGAGTAGTTGAGTACTAGTGACATAAATTATGATGAGCAGTGCTTTCGTCATCGGGCTAGTACCGGAATGTCGCTGGGGGGTCTCAAATCGTGTCATGCATTTACCTCAATTTCTCGCTTACTAAAGCTCTGTTTGCGATTATATTGACGCCTTAAACGTTCTAGAGCATTGCTTTATCATTTTAACTTGACTTTCTGGTAACCTTCAGTGTGCCTTTAAAGGGTTTATTTTGGTTTAAATGAGGGACACCTGCATCTCGGTGTCAGCTAACACTTTGGTTTTTGAGCTCAAGCTCCTTCAAAGAAGCAGCAGTACACTTCCTTTCCTGTTAATTCCTCAATGCGTCGGTCCTTTCTGTTCTTGTCCTCTTTCCGCCTCACGTTCACCCCAAGGACCATTTGAAGCATCCTCTTGGTCAGTTGTACAGTCCACGTCCTATTTTTCAAACTTCCTTAGGGCCGCGAAAAAGTTAGAAAAATCGGGCAGTTCGAAAAAAAATGAATGCATGTCTTTTACTGCCCACAAAGGCTCAAATTGCCACAGGCACATCCGAAAAAGCTCTGAAGGCCTGCCAGCACGCTTATTATGCATATCAGTGCTTGTAATGGGACAGGAGATAGCGGGTGCATGTGTATATAATTAATGAATACTGTAAAAACCCGCATATAATACGAACCTGCATATAGTACGAGGTAAAATTTTTGGGACAGAAAATGGAAAAGAAAAAGATTTATCTGCGTATAATACGAGTTAGGAAAACTCGAGGAAAACATCTACTTAAATTGCACTCCACACTTCAATCGCTGTCTTCTTCAGCTGTGCTCTCTTTGGATAGTTCCTTGTCGAACATATCTTCCCAGAGGTACTCATCCTTTGTGCGATCAAGCGCGTTCAAGATGCCGCACTTCTTGAATGTGCGATGCACAAGGTCCTCTGGTATGCTGGCCCATGGTCCACAATCCACTTGCATAGCGCGGCTGGCGAAGCCTGCTTCAGCCGCCCGGTCGGTGTCACTGCAGGCTCACTTTAGCGCAGCCAATCAGCATAACACCGCTTGACCGCATCCTTGAACGGCTTGTTCACGCAAACATCTAAAGGCTGCAGCTGAGACGTCATCCCACCCGGGATAATGACGAGTTCAGTGCCGGATTCGCACAACAGCCTCTTCACTGAGTGGGCCAAATGACAACGAAATGTGTCCAGCCCGAGGATGGACGGGAACGACAACAGTGCGCCAGGCCGCCTACACCAGACAAACTTTATCTAGTTGTGATGACCCAAATGTGGGGTGCAAAGGTTCGTGTTCTCAATGTTTGAACGGTTCTCTTAGGCGGAGCCTCCGAGAAACCAATTGAGGACGAAGCCGTTGGTTTGAACACACACACAGACTTTTAATCAAAAATCAAAAGGCAAGAAGTAAATAGAACGAAACAGAAAGCATGCAAAAAAATAAACATTCAAGAAAACACTGCGGTAAGGAACACACTTGGGGCTTTAACGAGGGTGCTAGTCCGCGCGTGCCACGAGGGCGGGCACACGTCGCAGTCTCGACGCGGAAACGCGGCGACAAGCTGGCAGAAGGAGTGGCGCCGGCCTCACCAAAGGTCGTGGCGTAGGTTGACAGACCGGGCGCCGGGAGCGCGCCAGCTCTGGCGAGGCGAGGTAACGCTGGCGGCTTTGTGGCAGGAGTGGACGGCGGCGGCGTTCTGGCTGGGCAGAGAGCTCGGGCCCGTAGCCCGACTGCTCCCCTCTCGCCCACGGGCACGGAAGCTCGAACGCCGGCCTCGGGCAGCAGGCGGCACGGCAGACGGGGCGGCGTTCTGGCCGGGCAGCTGGCGTAGAACTCGGGCCCGTAGCCCGACTGTTCTCGTCCTGCCCACTGGCGCAGAAGCTCACCGGCCTTGAGGAGCTGACGGCACGCTCAGGTAGACGGGCGACGCACAGGAACAGGTTGGCAGGAGGCCCCGGGCGGGTGAAGTCCTGGTGGGCTCGGGTCCGGAACCCGACGGCCCGTCTTCAACGCCCGCTCCGGTGGTTGACCTCCTCCCGCCGTCGTTTCCTGGGACTCTCCTGGCGTCTCCCCGGCGTCTCCCTGCGTGTCCTCTTGCGTGTCGCCCCCGTTCTGCCAGCGCACCATGCTTTTTCTCGTGGTCTGGCCGATTTGGCATTTACTGATTGGCTGCCCGACGCCCCGTGGTCTTTTCTAATTGGTTGCTTTTTCCTTTTGTTGTCTTTCCTGCGCCGCGCGTTCACGTGCCGGGCGCTCTTCGGCGTCGTCGTTTTTCCTCCTTCCAGCTCGGCGCGCGTGCACTCCGCGTCGTCTGCTCTCGACCGTCCCGAGCCCCGCACCACGTCGCGCACCACACATCACATATAAGCCCCTTTTTTAACAAGTTTTTCTGAAGAAAAACTGCCGCTCAGTGCGCGACATAGTTCTCAACAGTACAGTCATTGTCCGTTCACAAGAACGCACTGTAACGTTTCAATGCACAATTCACTGAGCGTGCAGATCAAGGTCATTAACAATTCAAAAACACCACAACAACTCTAAAGAATAGAAACTGTAGCACCAAAGGCTATCCCACACTATAAACCATCAAGTTTCAGGTTACCAAGTCCGAGGTCAAAAGTCCGTGAAGAGCCATAAGCGAAGCATCGGCTCCATCAGGTGACCCTCTCCCACATGAGGCGGACCAGACATCTATCTTCTCGTTTTGAGTACACTGGCCCGTCTGTGGCCATAACGCTCCAGACATTGATGTCTCTGCTTGGTGTCGACCAAGTCACTGCCTGCGTACTAAGGTAGTGAACGTTATAATGCGTGGTCGCCGCATTAGTGCCAATGGTCGAACCATACACCAGTGCATGAGAACACATAGGATGTTCTGAATCCTCAAAGCCCTGAGTTGATGTGGTACCCAGGCCTGAGCCCTTCCAAGTGCCCATAGTGTCACAAACAGTTTGTGTCGAGGGACGCAGTAACGACCCCTGAATATTTTTTGGGAAAACCAAACACGGTTCCACAGTAGCCCTGATATTTTCAGGTCCATCCTGATCATGATGAGAACCCTCCAACGAGCTATCTTTAGCCTGTAGGGGGTGCTCTGCTCTAACTTTATCAACGAGGCCCATGCACGGCAGCTCTGAACCCTGCACGAACCAGTCATCGCCTGCGCCGGGCTCACGCGGCACTAGTTGAGGTATGGAAGCAATATGCTCCTTGTCTTGTGACCATACCTCAGTATCTTTGCCTACCATGGCATCATTACCAGGTGTCTCTCCTTGAGACACTTTTTGGTCGCCGAGGCCTGAGGCCATGTCGGAGGGAACCCTTGGGTCGCCGCTGCACTTCTGTGCTGCATCCTCAACCGCGGATCTTATCCCTTCGGGGCAAGCATCCGCGAGTGCCTCGATGCGAACGCGCACCCTGCGAAGCTCTTCCTCCAGGCGTTCCCTCTCAGCTGCCTGTTCTGCCATTCGCCTGTCGCGCTCCCTCTGAGCTTTCTCGCATATCAGCAACCATCTCTCTTGCACCCACCTGTGCAAGTCTGCCCCATGCAAACCCAATCGCTGGGCCACGGTGGCTAAGTCAAACAGACTAATTTGTGGCTGTTTCTTGCCCAGATATGCGCCTTCCGCCTCTGCGACTTTAAGCCGTAATTGTAAATTTTTCTCCTCAAGCGCAAGCTCCTCCTTCTTGGCCTCGCGCTCCGCTGCCCGCTCTTCTCGCGCACGCGCTTCCTGCTCATTCAGCCATGCCCTCAACTCCGCACCTTCTAGGCCCATGCGTTCGGCTAACGCTAACAAGTCTCTTGTGTTAGCCATAGTTCCTAACCTCTAGAAGAAGGATCCAAACGAACGGCTTTGTCCTGTCGCGCGGACGCCAATTTGTGATGGCCCTCTTATGGGGCAAAGGTTCGTGTTCTCAATGTTTGAACGGTTCTCTTAGGCGGAGCCTCCGAGAAACCAATTGAGGACGAAGCCGTTGGTTTGAACACACACACAGACTTTTAATCAAAAATCAAAAGGCAAGAAGTAAATAGAACGAAACAGAAAGCATGCAAAAAAATAAACATTCAAGAAAACACTGCGGTAAGGAACACACTTGGGGCTTTAACGAGGGTGCTAGTCCGCGCGTGCCACGAGGGCGGGCACACGTCGCAGTCTCGACGCGGAAACGCGGCGACAAGCTGGCAGAAGGAGTGGCGCCGGCCTCACCAAAGGTCGTGGCGTAGGTTGACCGACCGGGCGCCGGGAGCGCGCCAGCTCTGGCGAGGCGAGGTAACGCTGGCGGCTTTGTGGCAGGAGTGGACGGCGGCGGCGTTCTGGCTGGGCAGAGAGCTCGGGCCCGTAGCCCGACTGCTCCCCTCTCGCCCACGGGCACGGAAGCTCGAACGCCGGCCTCGGGCAGCAGGCGGCACGGCAGACGGGGCGGCGTTCTGGCCGGGCAGCTGGCGTAGAACTCGGGCCCGTAGCCCGACTGTTCTCGTCCTGCCCACTGGCGCAGAAGCTCACCGGCCTTGAGGAGCTGACGGCACGCTCAGGTAGACGGGCGACGCACAGGAACAGGTTGGCAGGAGGCCCCGGGCGGGTGAAGTCCTGGTGGGCTCGGGTCCGGAACCCGACGGCCCGTCTTCAACGCCCGCTCCGGTGGTTGACCTCCTCCCGCCGTCGTTTCCTGGGACTCTCCTGGCGTCTCCCCGGCGTCTCCCTGCGTGTCCTCTTGCGTGTCGCCCCCGTTCTGCCAGCGCACCATGCTTTTTCTCGTGGTCTGGCCGATTTGGCATTTACTGATTGGCTGCCCGACGCCCCGTGGTCTTTTCTAATTGGTTGCTTTTTCCTTTTGTTGTCTTTCCTGCGCCGCGCGTTCACGTGCCGGGCGCTCTTCGGCGTCGTCGTTTTTCCTCCTTCCAGCTCGGCGCGCGTGCACTCCGCGTCGTCTGCTCTCGACCGTCCCGAGCCCCGCACCACGTCGCGCACCACACATCACACTAGTTGAGCACAAGATTCCCGCTCATCCGGCCTTTCTTTTCTCATGGCATTTCACGACCACATTTTTTGGCAGCTCCTCACCTTTAGGCACTGTCTTGCACTTGAAGACGACATAGGGCGAAAGCTTGCGCCCATCTAACATGCAAGACAACATGACGGTAACTCAGATTTTCTCGTTGCCAGTGGACCAGACAAACTTGTTTAGAACCCTTTTCGTGCACGGTGAGGAGCGATGGCATGTCCAGATAAACCGGCGTTTGGTCAGCATTGCCGATTTGCCCTAGCTGGAAGTTCTTGGACTAGCGCAGCGAAATAACGTGGCGCTGGAAAGCCACAAGCAGCTCTTCGAATGATTCGGGTGAAATCAAAGTTCGGTGGCGTAAGGAAAAACCAGCACGGCACATGTAGCGATAAATCCAGTGCTTGTTCACCTTGAAGGCGGAGCTCGGTGGCCCTTTTTCTCTTGCAAGCTCCTTAGCTTTTGCCTAGCTAGATGCATGCTCACAGTTAGATGCACTGCTCACTGTTGGTGTACAAACTCCAGTTCGTTTCCGGAAATGTTCCACTCTTCGGGCCGTAAAAGCTTCTTCGCGTTCCGCTGCATGCGAAAAGGGCTTCCTTCTGTTGCCGCCATCCGCGAATGCTTCTCTTGTTTATGTCAAACTGCCTCCTGGCCGCACTGTTGCCGATGTCCTGTGCGGCTAAAATAACCTTTCTCTTGAAAGCAGCTGAGTGCTGTTTTTGTGGTCTGGACATCTTAGTCCTTCAATGCAGAATAAAAAAGATGCACTTTGCAAAGCGTGCTTTGCACATGTGCTTCCAAGGTACTCAACAATAAAGAAATGATGATGTAGTCATACACCAATAAATAAACCAGGCTGTAGCCACGCAGCACTAACGAAGTCAAGCCATAGCCATGCAGCAATAACGAAACCAAAACTTCTAGCCCAAATTCCTGACTGAAATCTGCGTTCGGATCCGCATATAGTACGAGGTGAAAATTTGAGACGCTAATAATAGGAAAAAACCTCGTATTATATGCGGGTTTTTACGCTACATACTGGGTGCCGTGACAATTGCCCCTTCCCACATTTGTTAAGCTTCACCGCAATACTTCATGTATGAACCACCGCGTAACATTGCTGTATTGAGTCGAAGCTTACTTTGGGAAACCGGCATAATTAAGCGCGTCGTGTTTTCCGAGGTTCGAAGCCATTGGCGAGGATTAAAAAGGTTGAGCCGGCGCCATTGCTAACAGTAGTGTACGTTGCAGCAGCTAGGCCACCACATTGACACGGTGGTGGCTACAGCTGCCAGTGAATCTGTGTGTGAGAGTGCTGGTTCGAGGGGGCAAGATAATCAAAATGGTGGCGGTGGTGGCTTTGATTAATGCCGTTTCAGATCTGCGGTCACAGAAAAAAAGTCGAGAAAATTGAACGGTGAAGGGTTCTTACATCCAAAATTTCACACGTTCTTAGGTATTGCCTCTATGGGGCATGTGGTGGTGCCGCAAAGCCAACAGATTTATCAGGCATGTCCCAAAAATCGTGCATCCGGAAAACACTGACTGTACACTCACAACTCCTCCAGCTGACGACACGGCGTCAAAGATATTCGTTGCGATTCCTCTCTGTTACTCGAGCCAGCATTACCGCGACATTTGTTCCCTTTAAACAAAATTACTGCTCATTTTCCCTGACAGAAGCACAAATTTCCCGAGTATCCCAGTTGGTAGACACCCTGGAGCCAAGAAGGATGGTGGATTGATGAGTGCTATCTTCCCACGAGAGCAAGAAGAAAGAGAGGGAGGGATGTGAGCTCCTCGTGGTAATTCAAACATGCCCGTGCATGGGCAGGGGGAGTAGGGAGGGAGGGCAGGTCAGCAGTACAGTGAAACCTCATTACTACAAACACCACATTAACAAATTTTCCAGAAATCCCCTGCTGACTGCTTATAGCTTCAATGAAAACATCCCTCAGTACTACGAACTTCAGAATACCAAACCTTTCAGAATAACGATCATTATTCAGTTTCTGTGTCATGCTAACACCTCGGTACTATGTATTAATGTTATGAAATCTGGGGATTCTTAGATTTCCGCATATCCTTTACAGCAGCTGGAACAGCATGCTAGCGGAAGACAAGGTGCAGAAAGCAGACACCGCGGCACATGGGCTCCAAGAACCTGAGATGGCATCAGAGGGGAAAAACGTAGAAGGGTGGGGGCGGGGGGGCATTTATCTTTTGCCTATTGCGGAGGTGTCGACACATCAGGTATTGTAAGCGCATGCTCGGCCCAGACAAGCGTCGCCTAGCCACGAAGGTGCGTCTCTTCCTATTTTCACTCCTCTTACTGTGTACGCAGCTTCTTTCCTTCATGCTTTTTCCTACAGCCATATCAGCTACACGTGTGGAGCAGTGTAACCTTCGTGCTCATGGGTAGGCTACACGGTCGCACTTTCCTGACTTTGTCATATACACGCGCTTGCACTTTAGAATAGTTCAGGTGCCCACCTCGAACAAGACAGTTGTGGTATCCATGGCAAGGAATGTGAAAAACAAACAAATGAAAAGAAACATTGTGCTTTGGAGGCAACATGGTGCTTCTTTTGTTGGTGGTTTTCTCGGTGTCAGGGTCTCTTTTGTGCACACCTCTTACTGCATGGTGCTACGGTGGTGTGTGGCAATGGAGGCAACAGCTTGAGCCGACAGCCAACAGTGGGATAGCTCATACGGTGACAACTGATGAGTTGATTGGTGCAATAGTTAATTCTGTGGTTTTCACTGATAACCTTTTAAAATAATGAACACTTTTCCACGGTCCTTCTGAAGTTCATTATATTGAGATTTTGCTGTAATTGGCTGTTTATTTAAATAATTAAATAAATAAAGGAAAAGTAAAATAGGAAGCGAAGAAAAATTGCGGCGGAGCGGCAACGGTCCAGCGCAGTATGCTAACGCCTGGACCGGGGTCGGCAGGTTGGCGTGAGTCTCCTTTCCTAGCGCGACCATGACTTTGCATGACTGTCAGTAGGCTGAGTGCATACGCAGCCTGCAGTCCCCGTTTTAAATGTTTTAGAGCGAAAAGATGGGCAGCAGCACCCACCGGTAGTACTGGAGCCGGTAGTCGTCGCCACAGAAGTGGCAGTAGTAGTGGTCCCGGCGCAGGTGCCGGTACAGCTCGTCGTTGTCGAAGTAGCGCATGTCGCAGAACTTGCACAGAGGGTGGCCCTTGTGCGACGTGTCATCCAGGTCCCCCTGGCTTTGGTGCCGTGCCATGTCCCTCCGCGTGTATGCTGTCCGCTCACACGGAAAGATCTGCGAGACAAGATGGGCAAAGAGTTCATAGGCAAATTTCTCAACCTATGCTATGCATTGAAAGCATTTCTCTTTCTTGAGCATCCATTATGTTATTAGTCCAACAGACCATCAGTTATCTGTTCTGTGCATTACATGACTTCTCCATCTCCATCTCTACCTCCTGTTATGGCTCACCTCCAGGACTAACATTCATGTTACGCAGACAAGAACAACAACTACTACTTCAAATTATCCTTCTGACAACATAAACAAGTCGGCTGATTCAAAATGCCAAAAGACCTGTTTTCTTGTGGCAAGCATGAACAAGCATGACTGTGCACGTAGGTGTCTGCGAGTGTGTTTGTGCCCCATTGTGAAACCTTCTCCCCTTTTCTTACCATGTGCTATGCAGGGGGAGCAAGCAAAGTTCACTGCAGGAAGACAACAGCATGAAGGGCTAATGGCGACGTGCCAAGATGCGACAACCAAGCACCGACAGCATGTGCAACTGACGATATGTTCCCTCTACGGTGCAAGTGCGTTCCTGGAAAGCTATAAAAAGCAGTCTGCCTCGCCGGTGGAGTTACCTCTGCCTTTTGCTCACGAGCTGCTCATTAAGCTCACAGCTATTTACAGAGATAAATGTTTTTGTTTTTAGAGTACAGCTCTCAGGTGCCCATTCCGGTGGCGAGCGTCGGTGTATCTGAGCAAACGAGCACAGTGAACGATGAAAGGGAACGCGGAGCGCAGCAGGGGATGAAAGTGGACAGGAGGGTGCACTTCCCTCCATTTGCAACGTGCTGCATGAGACAGATTGTCTGCATCATCATCACCATCAGCCTGGTTATGCCCGCTGCAGGGCAAAGGCCTCTCCCATACTTCTCCAACTACCCTGGTCATGTACTAATTGTGGCCACGTTGTCCCTGCGACTTCTTAAAGGGACACTAAAGTGAAAAATGATCTCTTCTGCATCAGTAAACTACCGTTCTACAACACCAAAAACACCACTCTTACAACGATAAGACGTTTGGTAAGAACGAAATACGGGTGGCGACGCCTACTTTAGTTTACCCACCTGGGGGCTGTGACGTCTTGGATTTTGATGGCATCTTCTAGGGCCTACTAATTACATATAGCGGTACAGATCGGCTACATTGTGTTCTAAAGGAACCAAATATTAAAAATGGCAAGTTTCGGGAACCCTTATTCAGCCAACGCGGCCCAAATGCGAAAACATACTTTGGAATCCCTGACGTCACGCTGACGTACCGGCGCTGGGGTTTCGGTGCGAAATTCAAATACTGATACTTGGACCTTCATTTTCTCATCTAATAATCAACCTATATTTTTTTTAATTACTGCCTGCAGGGTTCTCAAACAATGCTTCATTAAGCTAAACTGATTTATTGTTTTGCTTTAGTGTCCCTTTAATCTCATCTGCCCACCTAACTTTCTGCCGCCCCCTGCTACGCGCCATCCAATAAATCACAAAATGAAAACGCATATAGAGCTGCGCTCAAATTTCGCATTATGGAGTATCGTAATCGTCGTAATTTTTTGTCCTGCTCCGCTTTGTCTATGCTCAGGCCCTCTTCGCTGATCTACCAGGCCAAGCTGCAGACCACTGAGTCTACGCTACCCTTGGGACTAAAAACCTATGAAACACTCTCAACTAGAACATCATGTGTGCTTTCTTTCTGATTTACAAAGCCTTCTACCTGTCATAAACACCTATCACTTTCTATTCCATCACTCATTGTGCAGTCATTAGCTCCTGAAGTTTCTTTGTGTTCTTCTAAGTTCCAGCCCCTAAGCTGGTTGTGGCAGAATGCACTGGCTGCATAGTTTTCTTTTCAAGGGTACAGGTAAGCTGCTGCTAACAACTTGAGAGCACATTGCGTGCACCAACTAATTTTTACTCTTCTTGAAATCTCCATCTTCTAACCTGAATGACTTGGTATAGACGGCTCTTCTGCAAAGTTTTAATAGCCTGTCTGTGAATCACAAATTCCCATTCTCTTGCCAGGCTATTGAACATTACCTTCGTCTTCTGCATATGAACTATCAAACCTACTCGCAGACTAGACAGGGCATCACTAGGTTGCCGAGACATTCCCCCTATCCATCCTAACACCTCCTAACACCTCATCCTTCCAAATCTCGAATATTAACTTTACTTCTTGCAAGCACGCAGTGAGATTGGAGATATTGCATCTCCTTGCTTTACAAATACCTTAACCAGTACTTCCGTGCTCTCTTTTTCTGAAGGAATATGGTAACTGCTGAATCTCTCTATGCATTTTCTATGATATGTAGTTACGTTTTCTCCACTCCTTGACCCCACTTACATGAGTGCTGGTACCTCTACTGAATTAAAATAATTCCCAGTGACCTACAGAGGTCATAAAGGGGCTGGTTATATTCCACAAATTTTGTCACTGCCTAAGTGGTGACATGAAATGTGGTCCATTGTTCCAAACCGCTTCTTCAAGCTAGCCTGTTCTGTAAGTTGACTCAAGTGTTGCCCTGATTTTATTGGAAGCTACCTTCATGAATATTTTTACAAACTGAAAGCAAGCTAATGGACCAATAACTAACAAATCCTCAATTACACTTGGAACTCCCATTTCGAAGGACACAATGCAGGGAAATTGGGACTTTGAAAGAGTGCTATCCCAGTGGACAGTAAATGAACAATGTCAAATGAATGAAGCACTAACAATGTGACCTTGTTCAATACAATACTGCCTCTCTAATGCATTTACTTAACACCAACGAATTACATTTAACTAATGTCCGACTTCTCCCTCTGACACAACTCTCTCCACGTTACGCCATTGGTACCTTCTTACCGAAATACATGCTAATTATTACAATCAAGCCTTTGAATTTTTCCACATTATAACTTGGAATGATTTAAACAATAGTGCCAGTCGGCACATTATAACCGTTATACAGTCAAACGTCTCATTATGCAAGCCACTTCATTGTAAAGCCCGCACTGCGTGCCACTCACAACAGAGGAGCCTAAGCATGTTCAACAAAAGCAAACCTTGATTTAACATGAATTCCAAAGAGACTTAGTGAAATAGGTCGTTAATTTGCTATGCGCACCTTGTCCGACAAAATGCGCAACTGCAGCCACCATTATTGCACCAAGGTTCACAGTACACTCCGCGGCGAAACACAGGAACTAAGCAAAGTAAAGCCGCAGATCGCAGAATGCCGCTGTCGAGTCCCTCGCCGTCAAAATCCTTGGTTCGTTTGCAGCATTCTCTCTCACTGTTGCCTTCGTTGAAATTTGCATCCTTTCTACCTTTGATGTCCTTGAAAATGTCTTTGGTTGTCAGTTAAAATTACATAACCATGCCGTCATCAAATGTGACGTATTCGCAAGCCGTCGCACCCGTTGATGCATTATTGCAAGTAGTGTACTAGTTCGGCAATTCCTGGAGCAGGGCAGCAGGATTACTTCCGATATCGACACTTTCGTCAAGCACCTCCCTAGCAATGACCGTACCTTGACGTCTGCAGAGGGCAGTGGGCGGCACTGCTACATGGCTTTAAAGCAAAAAATCAGCCATCGGGGAGGCCTAAGTTACTTCCCTGTACAGGCCAATTGGTTGTAGTGGCCATCGTTGTAGAGGTGTTCACAATAAATAGGAAAGATAGGAATTTAGCCGGGAAAAAGTTAGTCTTTTTTTTATACAGTTCATTTCACTGTATAGGCGTTTGACTGTTGTATGTTCCAGAAGACTTACAAATGTTTGTTATTAGAGCTACTAGTTAATAAGTGCCGCATTTTCTTGTTTTGTGTTCATGCTTTTGTGTTTACTTGGGATTTTACATTTATTCTATTTTTTCTCTGCTTATTCTGCTTTTGTGTTATTTGCATCATTAATATTAACACTCCTGCGCTGTTTGCATGCTGTCTATTGATGCATATGCCCCGCGAAATGTTTTGTTCAAACCCTTCAACAATATTGTTGGGTCCTGACAGCTCTATTCCTTCTGTACAGCACCGAGCAAAAGTATACAAAGCACAGGCTCACTGGAAAAAAACAAAACTGAGTTTATTTGTAATTCAGACACACAAACTGAAAATGTAAAGTGCACTGGAAAGGTCACAATGCCAAGTATGGAGTTCAGCAATTTCAAGTTGCATTCGTAAGTGGAGAAGAATATCGGATTTATCGCGAGGTCCCCAGTCCTTACACTTCTGCTCAACGGTGCACTTCAGTAGACTTTGCACTAATACAACAAAACTGAAAGGCAAACAATGTTCAATACAAAAACTCGAAAGGCAAATAGTAATAATAAAAAGTGATAAAGCAGGCAGGCGAGCCAGTGGCGGCCAGCTACCTTGAGGTGCTCGACGCAGAGGTCGCAGTAGGTGCGGTTGTGCTCCTTGCGCACATGGTTCCGCAGCATGCCAAAGTTGCTGAAGATTGGCGCCGGCTTGCCCTGTGCCAGTGGGCAGTACTTGCAGCGGTTGTCGAGTAGCTCGCGGTAGGCCTGCCGCACCGACTCATCCTCGAAGCATATATGCGGCCGCACGTCCACCTGGTACAGCCGCTTGTTCAGCTCTTCATAGGGGCGGCACTCCTTCACAAAGATCACCTGCATATAGAAGGGTGGCGTGCAATGAGCAGACTGGGATGGTCACATGAAGGCATTCACTGACTTGTCACGAAAGCACAAGCACTTCTTAATTAACTCTTACCTTACTGGGAAATGGGGGGAGGAGGAGGGTAAAATGGCCATTTTTTGTAGGTTACACTAGATTGTTTTTCTGAAGGAACTATCACAATTAACATTTTATGCAAATACGCAAACAGAAAGTTTAACAAATATGCTTTTCCGGCATAGAAGTTTTATTAACCAGTTCTCTGTGGCAAACATAATTTTTTATTGCCAAAAACAAAACTGTAGAATAATACTGAACAAAGCTTGCAAAGATATCCTTGTACCTAAAAATAAATATTCCTATAAAGATTATGAAATACGCAAAATCTTTCGCCACCTAACACTCACTATCTGTGAAGAAATAAAAATTTTGTCTCGAGCAGCACTCCCACTAGAACCAATTATCTCAAAGCCCTATTAGTCCCAAGAATGAACTACAGGGGTGCTGCGAGTGCCGCTCGTGTGACGTCAGGGCAAGTACTCGCGCTTGTCGTCTGCTGCAGTTCGGGGGGCATCCGGACGCCTTCTGCAGTGTTTTCATTTGTTCGCTCTCGTTCTCTCTGCTTGTATACTTACAGCGGTCGTCTCAAATATATCTTTACGACGTCTTCGTTCAGGAAAAATTATTCGAAGAGTTTATTTCTTAGACGACAATACAGTTCTCAAAGGCAACGCTACAGTGCCAGCCGAAGGAACGCAGACCAGCCCAGTGCGGCTTTTTCATGTGCGGATCAACAACCGCGAAAACATAGCATATGAGAATCCAGTTATGATACCATACCAGAAGCAGTGCAACAAATATATCACAAACGCTGGCTATATATGACTTCTACAACATTTACCTTCATTTTCATCTGCTACAACAGGTTTGCTCACGACGAGTAGTTCATGGTATAGTATCGAATTTTTGCATTTCTTCACAGAAACGCTCAGCAGTAACACTGGGACTTAACTAACACTGCAGTTTACATTATACCAGCCCCACTTGGCTTCTTCAAGTACTTCTCTAAATTAGGCGGTTATTCGCGTGTTTAATGGCGGTAATTTGAAGTAAAGCTAATTGAGGGTTGCAGCTGAGAGAGAGAGAGAAAACTTTATTGCTTAGTTAATCGGAGTTATGGCAGGTCGGGTGGGGCCCTCAGTCCAGGGCTCCACTGGCTCTTGCAGCTCGCTGAGCTTGGTCCAGGAGAGCCAACTGGCTCCCCTGATCCTCGCTTGCGAATAGTGCCTCCCACTGCCGTACGAAGTCTGTGACGCTTAGAAAAGGTGAATTGACATTGCTTGGCCGAGCTGTACATTCCCACGTTATGTGGGCCAGTGTGGGTTTTGCGCCGCACCACGGGCAGGTGTCGGTGTAATATGTCGGGTGCTTCTTGTGTAAGAGGTTTAGGTGTGGGTATGAATTGGTTTGTATGCAACGCCAGTCTTGGGTTTGTCTTCTATTTAGTTTGCAGTGCGGCGGGCCGTAGGTCCGTCTCTCCCTCCTCTGGTTCTCTAATATGTCGCGCACTGCGAACAGTGGTTCCTCTAGGGTTCCGGCCGCTGCTCTGTTGTTGCTTCCTCGAGCTATGCGGTCTGCCCTTTCGTTCCCGTCGAGTCCGTTGTGCGCGGGGCCCCATGTAATGCTATGGTCCAGGTCCAGTCGTGAGCCGAGTATGCTTTGGGCGCTGCGCGGTAGCATTCCCCTCATGAAGAGTCGACACGCTGCCACACAAGAGTAGCCAAAAACCTCGAGGTCTGGCAGTGGAACTGTAGGCTTGCAGCTGTTTGCAGAATACGAAAAGGAATGCACCAATATATACTCATTTTACTGTGCTAAACGTTCAACTTACTTGGGCAATTTATTGGTGTTTGTTGCATGAGGAATATACATGACGAACCTGCTTGGCGATCTGACACAGGCCGCTCGGCGCAAATTTTTTAGTGAAATATGAGTTTTGGACTGTATGGCTGCAGCCAGAAAGAAGCCGAACTGTCATTCATTAGTAGTATGGGACACATTGAAGATATAATTCCCCGGTGGAGGGTCAAAAATCAAGTGAAATATGTAAGGCTTGTTGTGTCTTCCTTACGAAGTTTTGCGAGGTTTTCTTTATTGTAATGACGAAGCGAATAGTTCTCCGGTTGTAGAGTTAAACAACACTGGATCGAGACATGGTGAAGCAGAAGGTGCTTAAAATTTCCTTTTCTAGGCAGCCTAAGCTGTGCTGCAGTACTCGAGTATAGTTTAGGCATTGCAACTGGCGCTGTAAAAAACTGCTTTATGGTTTCAATTCGAGCTTGTACGGCACTGATGGGTTTCGCGAACAACGCGTGCCTCACCATAAGTACAGTCGGTTGCTAACATTGTTCGAGGTCTGCGCCATATTGTCGATAAAGGCTACTAGGGCCACCATGAGACATTTCATCGCTTGCTATTGATTGGCTCTCGACCTTCACCACGAAACTTTTCTTTCAGGTAATTGCTACTATGGTACTTGTGAATTAACTATGTAAATAATCTACATAACATGCCGTCGGGTTAGCAGCCATGAGCAATTCGTTTTATGGGGGCTTGTTTCAGGGAGCGGTGAAAGTAGTAGCAAACTTTTTCATACGAAATGCGCACCTAACTCTTTCTTTTACGTATTAATAAAGTGCCCATATTTGACTAGAACAACTCACCAGAGTAATAAGAATCATGATGAGAGCTTCGCAGGGCAGTGTCTAACACGTACAACACGTTGACACCAAATACCAAGATTTTTCTTCCATGTAGAATGTCTCTCATAGCTAAGTACTAAGGGAATGGTACGTATTTAGCGAAGCATCGTACACAAATTCGCGTATTGAATTTGCAGACATTCGTTTTTTACTCAAAATTTATGGACAGACACAGCGCATATATGCATTGCAAAACCAGTAGAGACATTCAACGCTGCATGGCTTGCGATATTCAAGTCGCAAACTTTCTCGACTCACGCGCTTTTGAAGAAGGAACAGTGGTTCAGGCATGGAAGCAGAAAGAAGCCGACATAACCTTCAATCACTATGGCTCGAGCCACCCATACCCCAAGCATACACGAAGGCAATGAGCACGCGCGGCCGCAGAGCGAGCCAGAGCGAGTGGCGTCCTTGCTGTGACGTCACTCGCGAGAGGGCGCCACTGCAAATTCTCGCCACTTATAGTTCTGTGTGTCATGTTGCAAAACAGCTCCTTGATGTAAAACAAGAGGAAATGTTGCAAATCTTGCAGTAAACTGTTTTTTGCTAGGTTTTGCCAACGCTGCTTTTTCTGGTAGTCTGGTATGCATTTACTTTAGCTGGCTGGTGCTGAATGGCCTGGTATAGTGGGGGAGCACAAATTGGCAATGCATCCCCCCTTGTAGCCCCCTCAATTAAATTCAGATGGAAAGGCAGGATCCTCTGACTTGCTGTTGCTCAAGTCATCTAAGAAACAACCACAGACAGAGCACAATCGTGAAATTTGCAATGTTTTGGAGTGCGTCCAGCACTTCCAGAGTTGGCCATTTTTGCTTCCAAATTCCTGCACCCTCCGAGCCTGTTTAAAGATCACCGCCACCCAGAAAAAAAAAATTTAGGTGGTGCAGAGCGCTTGTGAGTGCCGCGGAAGGTCTTGAAAATGGTATTCGAAACCACTGTTAGCTAGCTAACGATGCACGATGGTAGCCCAAATATAGAACAAGACAAAGCATGAATACAGAATTTACACAAAAAGAAAGGAGCAATCATGGTGCTATGTTCATTTGTTTTGTCCAAGCTTTATGTTAATAGTTTGAAGCACAGGAAAATTAAAGACCAACTGGAACAAAATTTCATTTTGGCTAAACTTGTGTTAAATGAGCAGTATATACCCCCGAACCAATCTTGGCAAAGCTGGAGAGCTGGTAAATGTAGTTTTTTTTTTTTTGTTAGCAACCTAAGCTGATGATGTGTGCATCTGGTGGTGTCACTATGACGTAAATCAGAGCACCTCGCATCTGTGTTTTTGAGACATTTTCGGCTTGCCGCGGGTGCCAGGGATGGCTCAAGTCACCACGCCTGGAGAACTACAGAGCCTAATTAGAGCACGCAGTAGTTCCGAGTGTCTTAGCGGCGAGAGGGCTCATCGTGGCAAACCGCGGTGTTCACAGCATCTACGGCATGCAGCCGCATGGCCTCCAAGATTCTCGGTCAAGCCGAGAGATCGCAAACTCGGTCGTGTGTCACTTATGGCAGGCTCTAAAGGCAGTGTACTTTTTTTTTTTTAATTTCAGTATCAAAAATGGCTAGTCTTTTGCGAGCATTTCGTGATGCTTCCGCTCTTATTTCGAGTGTCAAATTTTGCAAGGAGGCTGCTCAGTGTCTGTATTATCTTAAACTAGGCTCTTTACTCAGTCCAAAGTTTTGTTGCAGTCGGCATGTAACTGTGTTTTTCAACTGAAATGTAGAAATACTAGGAAACAGGGGAAACAAGAGAGGAAGAGCATTCCACCAACTGGAAGTTGCACCCACAACCTATTATCATTTTTAGATCTTACATATTTCTTTTAAATATTGAAAATTTGAAAAGATGGCCTTTCTAATGACTGTCCCAAATACACTACTCAGGTAAGTATTAAAAAAAAGCAATGTATAAAAAAAATTGACATGCACTACACACACATATGAGGGCTTCCAGAGCAGTTTTAGGCATATATGCACAGTCAGAAAAAACCTGACAATATCACAATTCTAAATGCAGTAAATCTCAAAGAGTTTTCTACGAAAAGTTGACATCATAGATTCCAAGCTTTTTGTTTTCGTATTCAGGCTGTTTTTGTGCAGATAGAACTCTCATAACGTGCTAGGCTACACTTCTTTGCAAGGCTATATAAATGCTTCACAGCAATGCCCAATTGTCCAGTTGAACTCTAAACTTGTGGCGTCATTGTGAGCTAGAGATGGGACTAGAGGCACCGTCGAAAAATTCTCAGCATTTTTAGGCACCGCTGTGTCACACTTCTCGTCTTGGTGCCCTTGCATGGACTTCTCAGCAGTGCCATTAGATGGCGTAGCTTGTCCAGAAAGAAGTGTGAGGGAGGAACCCAGTTGCCACATGACATGTTTGCATGCACCAACATGCCATGCGTTTCAAAGGCCAAGCGCAGACTTCGTGGCAGTGCCACTAGGTGGCATGTAGTGTTCTTAGGGAAGTGCCATAGTAGAGTCCTGCTACAGTACACGCCTCATACATATAACTCGATTCAAAGGTGGCACTATGTTGCGATACTACATTACTTCAATGTTAATGCATTACCGCCGACAGACACCTAGAGATGGGCTCTGCCACAATTTTTTATTCCAAATGTGCCATTAGCCCTCCATGATACGTGAAATTGGGCCAGGTCCCACCCACAGGTGGGCCCTATGACAAGTAAGCGAGAGCTACGACATCGCCTCAGCTGGCAGGGAGAGTGGCTGCTCTGAGAATAGAAACGCGTGGGCTCTCGCCTGAATGTTCAGCTGTCCTTGCAGCCGCCATATGTGTAATATATTGTGGGCGCTTCGAACACGGTTATAAGAACCGCCCACCAGCATGGCATCTCATACATTTTTTAATGCAATTACCCTTTTTTAAGGAACTTCATCCAGTTTGCAGATGTCTGTGTGTTTGTCTCTGCCCGACCATTTGCCACCGACTTGGGTCACTGCTGCTTACATTCACATGCAGCAGTGGGAACTCAGGGGAACACGACGACTGTCGACGTTAAATGTGATTCGTCTGCTGTACCAAGTAATTTACAAGATTCTGCACAGCTGTATTAAGTGCACAACCGGCCACTGCTACAAGGAGGAGCAGGAACTCAAAGAGGAAGAAGAAGACTCCGTCTGGCTGCATACATGCTTCAAGCGTGATGCGCTTTGGCGGCACCAATACGGCACATCGCTACATTGCTTCAACGCTAATCACATTAACGTCAACATTTATAGTGAGATGGGTCCTATTAGAATTCTTTTTAGAATTTGGTATTCATTTCCCATATGTGCTATTATCGTGCTCAATATGAGCTGCAACAGGGGCATGCACCCGTCACTTCTCTCAATGATAAGTATGACAAGTGCTATTTTTCCTGCAAACAGGGTGCTACCAGTAATCGGAACGGAGTTCAGCAATTTTCCATGTACGCGCTGCCATATGGCCACTGTATGGATAGTCCAGCTCGCACACAATAGCTTCTTGTGTGCAAGGTTTTCAATGAATGATTGTCGCCGCACAATGTATGCACCACTTGTCTGTATCCAATGACTTAAACCTGGTGAGGAGCCCTTCAAGATGTTCAAGCAGGTAAATAAGGTGCTCCAGGTACAAGCCTCTTCAGCATGAAGCAGGGGACTGGTTAAGGGACTGTGCACCATGCTTGTTTATGCATAGTATTAGAACAGAAAGAACGGCACATATTTGTCTGTGCATGTTAGCTAAACCTGCAAACTTCTTGTTTTGCTCTCATGTGCTCCATCAGCTAAAAAGCAATCCCTGGTATGCAACAGGCACTTAGCAGGTAAGAGCTAGCACAGCACTCTGTGATACAGCCTGATGCATATCAGATACAGCAGTGTAAAGAATTGAGGGTGTTGCAAATAGTAATTTTTGAGACCAAATCAAAGGAAATAGTTTTCAACTAATCAGTACCTGTTCTCCCCATTATTACAAAACAATGTTTGCATCCTAGTATTAGTAATGTTAGCCAGTTTCTGTAATTACAGCGCACATTATGAAACCTTCCTTATGAAGCCCCAAATGGAGCATTAGGAATAAATATGTATTTAGTTTGTATATGCAGGACTCTTCCGAGTGAAGAGTGTGAATGACTGAGGTTTAGCCGGTAAGGTCTGGCTCCCTGAGCGACTTAGCCTGCTCCACCACTTGTGCTTTATGTCTATGGCCCCAGGGATTAAGCTTATCTTACTTTTGCTCCAACTTTATGTCTGACTGAGCACAGTTGACAATTTCAATAAATCTTATAATTATTAAAAAAATATTCACAATTACAAATAATGACTACTCATTTCAACGAGGGCAATGTTCAACTTGTTATTCAAAAGTTTATAATATATTCGCAAGCACCCTATAAGGTATCAAGAACTCTTATACCCTCTTTACTTCATTTTAAGCCCAATTATATAAGTTAGAACTGCAACTGGTTTGTAGTATTTCTTTCTTATTTTTTATATTGTTTCTTTCTTTATAATTATTTTTAATGTTGCTCGTTTTGTTGCAAGTTCATGGTTGCGAATGTTATATAGAGCTATGCTGCTACTGTGCATTTCTCATGGGTTGGCAGAATGAGCGAATGCTCACTCACCAATACATTCGCAGGACATGTGCACACTCACAGCTGTTAGCACTTGCTAGCACTTTAGTACTGTTAGCACGTTAGTACTGTTAGCACTTGCCACGTTCCTACCTATACTCACAAGCACTCACTCGCATTCACAGCCACTTCCATTCGCACTTACCAGCACCCACTTGCGCTGATATTTGCATGCAGTTCCACTCACCGGCACGCACTCACATCCATTCAAAAGCACCGTAACTGACTCTCTCGTACTCAGTTTAAGGGGAGGCTTTAGCTCGGGCCCAACTTCGATGCCGCTTATTCAAATACATGTAAAATGCAGAGACGCTTTTCCAAGACAACCACTGGGCCGATTTCAATTAAACTTATTGCACTTGAGAGAGAAAATTAAATTTTAGTGACAGCTGGAAGCAGTGTGTTAAGGCCTGAATTTTTTTTTTTTAAAGCGGGAAATTTCAAGAATTGGTAAGTTAGAAAAAAATGTGAACACGAAGTTTACAAATCTGCAGCTCTGCACCAAGAAACGATATTGCAGTTCTGTAAAAAATTTTATTTCAATTTGTATCTTACGTAAATTTGTTATGTTGTTAACGGTTTTGCAAAAGTTCTACTTGCATATTAGTGGTCTATTGAGGGACACGCATATCAGTTTCGTCCACTTTAGATATACTATTAGACGCAATTTACAGAATTGTGATAACGTTTTTCATTGGCATGTTTAAAAAACTGTAAACTTGATAGTTTCATTTTCTGAAAATTTGTCATTTGTCACAACTTTTAATAACAAAATTACAGCCTAAATCAGAAATTTGCTACCAACAGTCCCTAGGATATAACTTTTTTTTTTGAAGTGCAACAAACCTCATCAATTTTGGTGCAGTGGTTGTCGAGAAAAACAATTTCTCCTTTCCCATGTATTTAGACAGGAGCCCCCAAGCTAGAGCCTCCTGTTAACTAGGACTTCCTTGCGTCCTTACTAACATCCAGTCAAACTCGCCAGATCTCACTCCTATTCGTACTTATGCCCTCTCACAGCCGTCCTTACTCAAAGAGGTAAATGACACCGCATTCTGGACAACAGCAGAAACGAGACACACAAGGCACTCTACTTCACACCTATGAAATAAGTGTGGAGTGCTCGTGAGTGAGTGTGGCGACTGCGGTCTTAGTATTTTGTTCTCAGAGCTTTTCATGGTGTCCTCTTTAACTGTGTGTTCTTGAGTATTCCTTGGCTACTCTGTACTAACAATATTATAAAAAGCCAACAAACACTGACACCGAGGACAACATAAGGGAAATTACTTGTCCTTAATAAATGAAATAAAGAAACGATAAATTAATGGAAATGAAAGTGGATAAAAAAACAACTTGCCACAGGTGGGGAACGATCCCAGAACCTTCGCATTTCAAGTGCGATGCTCTACCAATTCAGCTACCGCGGCACCGGTTCCCTATCCACTTTCTTGGGTATTTATGTTTGCTAGTGGAACCCTGGGAGTGTTAGCCAGCGCCGCCACCAACAGACCTTGGCGGTGGATGTGGAACATCCTTTCTGCCGCAGGCATCACGAGAATGTGACCTTTTTGGGTGAAGGCAACCGGTCAATAAACCCACACATACTACCGGAAGGCATCAATGTTGCTGGATTCGAGACCCTTGTTATGTAATAAACGAGAAGAAAAGGGGTTAACCAAGGGGTACGATTTTTATTAGTCATGTCATAAGAAGCCAACAAACATTGACACCAAGGACAACATAGGGGAAATTACTTGTGCTTAATAAATGAAATAAAGAAACGACAAATTAATGGAGGTGAAAGTGGATGAAGAAACAACTTGCCACAGGTGGGGAATAGGAAATAGGAATAGGTGGAGAGGATAGGAAAAGGCAACTACTGATTTCTCCCGGATAGGTCAGTCCGGGAGTGTCGAAGCAGAGGCCAAAGGTTGTGTTGCCTTTGTCGATGGAGCCATGAAGGCCCTAACACTAAGCATTGGCTCAACCCCCAGGATCCTCTTTTCCCAGGACACCGCTGAGCCGCTCATGGCTAGACGCAAGAGGGTCCAACCCTCATGTGCTCAGGTACCTGGTGATGCAACACACCAAACGCTTGCTGACGCCGACGCCCCTGCGGGGGGCACACTTATAAATGAGTTTCGTTTGAAGGGGTCTCCCAAAGAGTTTCATCACCTTGGGACTTTCGAATGTAACCATCTCAGTGTATCCTCTCTGTGATGTACACTCATATAGAACCTAACTTGAACTAGGGGCCATTTAGATTTAACTAAAAAGACCAGAACATAGAAGGTAGCACTTACTCCATACTTGAAACCACAGCAAGTGCAGAACGGATCTTTACTTAATTGGTTGCATTTGAAATAATGATCAAGCTGCAGTCACTCAAGAGCAACTGATTTAAAAAAAAAAAAACAGAAAAAAAAGAACATCAATGTGTAACTCTCCACTTTTTAAGAGAGCTGCTTTCTGGCCTAATGGGTATTTCCTCAAAGCAGCAAATTTGTCTAACTTTTTAGGAGCAGTGGATGAGGTATTTTCTCTGCATAACTGCGTAATTTGTGTAAACTGCAAGCTTGAATGAGAGTGCTTTGGAATAAATGAACTAAGGGTAAATGGAATTCATAACGAGCCAGCCAATCTTAACTAGTATACATTAAGGTGGCCCTGTGACATTTTTTTAACATAGCCTGCCGTGTTGCCAGACTGCACTTATGAACATCAAGCTAAATATTGATATTTAATCGAGTTTACACATACAATTGCACGACTGTCGAGGGTCTTTTATCAAAATTGAGACGCCATCTTTAATCAGCTCATGTGTGGTGCTTAGCATTTCATGTCCGTGTGGTTTAACATACCTGCTTTTATTCTCCATGTTCTTCAATATACTTCATCTAGAACTGTTTCTTTCGTATTTATCGGAATGCGGAATGAACGATTTTCTAATGTATGTATCAATTGAACCACCGTTTTGAACCTGTTCATCTGTGGTGAACAGGTCTTTTTTTTTTGTTATGCATTTTTGCCCTTTTACTACGAGGGGGTACCCAAAAGTAACCGGTACTATTTTAAAAAAGCTATGTATTTATTCATTTTTTTTACAAAGCAACCTTATCACCTTTCAGTTACTCTCCACAACACTTAATACATTTGTCTAAATTTGCAATTCCATTCTTCGAAACATTTTTCAAACTCATCTGTTTCGATGGCCTGATAGCTCCTCTTTAGTTTTTCCCCTCACCTCTTCTACGTCATGAAATTGCAGTCCTTTCAAGTAATTCTGGACCTGAGGAAACAAAAATAAGTCACATGGAGCGAGGCCAGGCGCCCACGCTACCTACTCAACTGGCCTCACTCCGTGTGACTTTTTTTTTCCTCCGATGAAGAATGACATAAAAGGCTATTAGGCCATCAAAACAGACGAGGTCAATAAATGTTTCGAAGAATGGAATAACAGATTGGACAAATGTATTAGGTGTTGCGGAGAGTACCTTCAAAGTGACAAGGTTGTGAATGAACAAATGAATAAATACATAGCTCTTCAAAAGTAATTCCGCCTACTTTTGGGTACCCACCTGTATGCACGTCTCACTCCTGCCTAAGGCCTTCTGCAGAGGCTGGCAGTAATTCTGAAACAAAATGAATTAAAAAAAATAAGAAGAATGCCTATCCTTTCCCTTTAGATATCTTGTAGTGCCCAGAACTTATACATATTGTGACACACCATTACACAGTGGCTGTTGCCTGTATCTCTTTAGACCTCAAGGCAAAGCAGTGCTTGCAACAGGGCCATGAGCAGAAATCTCACAATGGATAAGGCAGTGACGCCATCTGGTGGTGGAAATAAAAAATAAACTGAATAATACGGTATGCCAAAGTGAACTAACTTAGGAGGCCACAGTATTACCAGAGCTCCACGTAGCGATAGGGGAAGCTGTGCAGGAATCGCTCCAGTTGGCACAGCAGCGCAGCTTCAAGCACAGAAAGAAGGACAATAAGTAGAGGTGTGAAGGTGTGGCAACAGGTGATCACTGGTGGCTTCGTGCACACAAGATGATATTAAAAGCTTCATTGGAAAATTATCATGATGCCATGCCCTTTTGCGCCAAGCACACCCTACTCTATTATAAATGGTATTCTATTCCAAGCCTCTTCACAGTCGTGACTGAACCATTCAAATTTGCAGCTTATGCAGCTCATGTAAAAACTGCGTGCTAAAACTTAACCTCTATGTGCAGACATCAGCAAAGTACATGCTCAAAGATATTGCAATTTCCATGTGCACTAGTTTTGCAACAATACAATAGTGCTAGACTTAATCCGATTCCGTAGGACAGAAGGAAGAAACAGGCGGCATTTAGTCGTCTGTTCTGCCCGAAAGTTGCATTTCTTTGGTGTTTTATTGAAAGATGCACAACCAACCGAAGATTGTCCCGCATCTGAACTGCACGTCAGTGCGACTGACTGGAAAGCATCCCACACAAAGTATAAAGGGGATCACGCATGGCAGTGACTCTGATATTTTCTGTGTGAACAAATTAAACCTAAGGAAAAATGTGAACATACAAAGTGTACGTGAAGTTGCTCACAAAAGGTACTGGATGGCACAAGCTGCCCTGGCGACAAGTTAAGCAGTCAATTGCAGGTTAGCCGCAGGGCAGTGACAAAATCCAGTTTTCTCTCTTTGCTGGGTTCATGAAGTGCGGCCGTTTGGTCTGTCACACTAAAGTAGCTGCGCCACACATTCTGTACGGTCCATTCCACGATTTGTGACAGGGAGGCTAAGAGGGTTGTGCAATTTCTTCACACCTGGCAGCCGAGGCAGTTCCCATCATAGCATACAAGCGCCATGCGTCCCTTCGCATTCTTACAGTGCAATAAGAATGCTCAGACTAATTCATAACGAAACAAGACGAAGGTCAAATACGTCAAGGCTGCTCGCCATCGTGTAGGCGCTAACAATCGCGCGTCCTTGGCAAAGAGAAGTCGACACTGCTTCGGAACGGGCGGCAGGCGGATGAATAACAATCCAATTGCCGATGGTCGCTGCAACAGGTGCGAGTACATACAAAAACGGCGACCGAGTCAACATCGGCGAACATCGGCTGGACGGTGGCGGTTAATCAAAGTTGCAAGACGGGCGCCCACCTACGCGGGATTCGTGATTTCGCGTGACACCGAAATAAAACACTCTTTCGTTGGTTTCTCTAGTTCATTCATTCGTTCATTCATTCATTCGAAGACGGCCGTTTAGACCGCACACACCGAAGCAGACGTGCCAACACTAGCACTCAAGACTATCAAAAACAGAGGGCGTATGCCCATCTCAGCCATGCTTTTTTCGTTACGAAACATTACCGTCGGGTAGGCGCGGCGGTTACCGAATTGAACTGGTGGAAGAGAGCTTTGCCGCTTTTGCTAAAGCGTTTTTTTCTTTTAATTTTTTTTTTTATGAAGAGCGAAGGGCGCAATTAACGTGACATCGAGCGAGGCGATAACACTCGAAGAAGTACCACGCCGTCTCGGCAGTTTCGTCTGAACTAAACTGCGGGGTCGGACCGTTGTCACGACGTGTGACCGCCTGCAAGCTGTGATTTCTGGTGGCAGGAACTGTCACGAGTCGCACTCGGAGATCGGATTGAGAATAAAAAGAACGCTGTAATTCTCGGACGGCCGCGACTACCGCTGGCAGCGCAGAGTCGGCACGCATTCTTTCGGTTTCTTCCTGGACACGACGGCAGCAGCGCAGACCGTTCCCCTATCTCCCTGGCCACACCGGTTAAGGCCAGAATGGGCAGAAGCGATGCCTACCGATCTGTCCCGGTTGCAAGCAATGTGATGCGGTGCACAGAGGAGGCAGGCTAAAAGAAAAACGATTAGTAAGCCATATCGCGGCTTCAACTTCACACAGATCTGGAAGGCATGCCGGCGGTTATGAAGACCGCGGAATTGAGCCGCCTCGTTGTGCGTCGACGGTGTGATTATCTCGGGAGCCGTTTCCCGCTGCTGAAGAGAGGAGAGAAAAATTAGCTAAGCATTCTCACCTTGGGAAGGTTACGGCGACAGATGGGACACTCGCTCTTGCGGCACAGCACACGCATGCGAGTGGAACACTCGTGACAGACGGGGTGGTCGCACAGGCCGATCGCGTAAACGTGGATCTCACGCCAGCAGACGATGCAGACGTTGTCGTCTTCCTTGACGTCCATCTTGGAATCGGAGGCTGAACGCGGAGAAGCACAAAACCTGCGTCACTTTCCTTGCGGAGCAAGTGGAACACGAATACGGAGGCTTTTCCTTCGCTCGGTGCTTGAACGGCGGGCCTACGGACACTCGGCGCCAGCCAACAGTACAGCTACGGCCGATAATGGAGAAATACAACTTGATGAGCGGAAGTGACGGCACGGCCTAGGTCGGCTAAATTCAAAGCGGAAGCTCAATTTAAGGCAGTTTCGCACACACAGATCAGTCCATTTGATCAGTCGCAATTTGTCCCAGTTGGCAGCACAGCAGGTATTTGTTTTTACTGGTAACTATGTGTTTGGTGTTCTGCTACAAATAATCAGCAGTTATTATACGGCGTAATTAAGTAATAGCTCAACGAGTGATTTCGGTTTCGGTACCGCCTAAAACAGCGACAGGTGCAACAAAACCGAGAAACAACACTTATCGGCTCTTTAATTAATGTAAAAAGCTATGTAAATGAACTATTGATGTTCAAGATTTTAATTAGGGTGTACAGCACAAGATAAAACATTAAACTTTAGTTAGTATTAAGCGGCGCTGACGGCGCGTCCCACTGTTCTACTGCTCTCCATTCGCACGGTGATGCCAACCTCTCCGCGCAGGAATAAAAAAATAATAATAATTGAAAGAAAAAAAAAGTGAACCCATCAAAATAAGAATCTGTGGCGTGCCCTCATTCAGTGTTCGCGGAGACGAGGTTCCTAGCGGCCCAGTTCAGCACCCCGGTTCCTCCCACCGTGGGGCGTCGGCGAGGCGAACAAAGTTCCCAGCGATGGATCGGCTGGCATGAGCGGCGGCGTTCGCCTCCTTCAAGTGAACTTCTCCTCAGCGCAGCGCGCGCTGGCGCCGCAGACGCTAGTTTCGCTAAAAGCCAATCCAACGATCGCGAGCCCTCGCGGTCGTATGAGATACACCGCCGTAGTCGTCGACGAGTGAATTCACGCCGGTTTCTCCCGCCGAAGCCGTATAGGAAAGTTTGTGTGTGTGTCAAGTGGACGTCGATCGTCGATAGCGCCGGCGACCGAACGACCGACCCAAGATGAACGGAGGAGCGTACGGCGCTGGCAAGGCCGGCGGAGGATTCGACCCGATCACTTTCGCGCTAAAACCGCAAGTCATGCTTAGGATATTGTGCTGGGTGAGTCGCTCGGTCCCTCAATCTCGCAACATTCTGACCGCGGGCGAGAGAGATCGCGGCCGCGCAGCCCGTTTCCTTGTCGAGGTGCCGCAATCGCGAGTGGCGCGGCGTGCATCTGTGTGTGGTGGTTCGGCGGGGGAGGCTATATTGATTTTTCGCCGCGGACGTTCCCTGCTCGATTCGCTGGGAATGGCGGACCGCGTCCTGCCGGGCCGGCGGGCGATGTCGCGCGGCTGCTAAAAACGCTCTCGCGTCCTTTGCCTGTCGTGCGTATCCGGCGCGTTTCTTTTTTCCAGCCCGATGAGCCGGCGGCATGCGGGGACGCGCGTTCGAGCATGAGCGCGCTTTCGCTTTCCGAAGAACACCGACGCGCGCGGGGAGAAGGGAACGCCGCGCGGCGAAGCCCAACCCTGGCCCTGCTGTGCACGGCAGGCGCAGCGGACTTCGCGCGCGATATCGAGCAGCTCGCGTGCAGTGAGTATCGCTCGCTGACTGCACTTCGAAAAACGTGGGGCGGGGCAGTAAAAACTGGCGTGCGAATGAAGGCGATTACTCTTACGCGCAGCTGCGATATGCGCGTGCATGCATTTGTGCCGGCTTTTTCGCAGGGCAGTTGCGAGCGGCCAGACGCCAAGGCCTTACGAGAGAAAGGGTGGGATCGACTGTTTATAAACGACGCGCTTTATTTGCAGTTCATTGAGCGTTGAGGTCGCAATATGTATTCGTAATTATAACGCCTAAATATGTTTGTTTTTCGGGTTTGCTAGAATTGTTGGACTCGATATATACCATGGGAATTCGCTCACGACTGAGAAGTAAGACATGCATGCAGTGAACATGCATATTCCTGCTCGTAAATGTTGCGCAATGAATTAAACTTCTGCACCGCTACAGTTGTGTGTTGTGTACTGTATACATGACTTAACCAATATATGTACAAAAATTATAACAAATTACATATAAAATGAATCAGCTAGTATTTAAGTTTGCTGAAAACGCACATAGATCGAAGCATGCGTTTCAGAAGTGGCTATTATGATTAGCAGCACACATAAGAACATAATGTATATTTTTTTCCTCCAAAATGGAAAGGATAAATAATTTTTTGTGGCCAGTGCACTCCCTATATATATACACTTACGCAACATACACAATATGTGGCACATATGCATTACGTACACACACACATACAAAAAAATAAGATGAAAGAAATGTAATTATATATAGGTGAATTCTTGTTCATGCAGTTAAGTGCATATTTGAGATCTGCGTGTTTTTAGGTAACAATAAAAATGTGATATAGTGATCGCCTACGTACAATCTATGAATTTTTAATGCTGATGTTATACCTACAACATCACCCATATTTCTTCTTTATTTCCTTAAAGACCCTACACGGGGGTATTACATAAGGGATGGGATTACAAGAATAGTTAGAACAATATTATTTAGGGCGAGAGAATTGCTTCCGTGAATGCAGATGAACTGGTGATGGCAGCAATGTCATAAGGAAGGCCGTTCCAGCCTACAATTATACAAGGGAAAAACGAGGACGAAAAAGTGACAGTGCTCATTTTGGGGCGAGCAACACTTAATGAATGACCAGTACGACGTGATGTTCGTGCCAGCGGTGAAATGTATGGTGCGATGGCGAGCAGACTATACAAAAAAATTTGTGAAATAATAAGCTGGCGATGGGACAGCGATACGAAAGAGTTGGTAAATTGGAGTCTGCTTTTAAGGATGATGCGCTGATGTCGTAAGAATATGCTGAGTGAATGAACCTAACTGTGCCATTCTGTATGGCTTCAAGGGTGTTAATAAGGTAAATTTCATGCGAGTACCAGATAGTAGAAGCGTATTCAAGTTTAGGTCTGATGAACGATTTGTATGCTAGTAGTTTTATGTGGGGAGAAGCTTTTCGTAAGTGGTGTTTAAAAAAAAAACCTAGATTTTCGTTAGCAGATGTTACAACATTATTCACATGCGAACACCAGTCAAGGTCGTGAGAAAGTGATGCCTATAGTATTGGAAAGATTTAACTGGTTCAATAGGCTTGTTTTCTATTACATAAGAGAATACGAGAGGATTTTGCTTTGCATATAGAAGGACTTAGTAGCATTAGCCAGTCATCACACCAATTCTGAATATTGTTTCGGTTGGTCTGAAGCAATACTTGGTCACTGATGTTAGTTATGGCGTGGTAGACAACACAATCGTCAGCAAATACGGGGATGTGAATAGACACATTAGGTGGTATATATTAAGAACAGGAGGGGGTCCTAGCACAGAGCCCTGTGGAACGCCTGATGTTACAGGAAGCTGGTTAGAAGCACTATTATTGATTTACACAAACTGTGAGCGATTAGTAAGAAATCCTTTTATCCATCTTAGAACATTAGGGCGAATATTCAACTGTGAAAGTTTTAGAAGCAGGCGTTGATGAGCTACTGTGTGAAAGACTTTTGCGAAATCGAGGAAAATTGCGCCAGTCTGTGTGTTAATATCGAAGTTTGAATGCAAATCATGAAGAAAGATGGCCAACAGAGTTTCACAAGAAAATCCCTTGCGGAAACCATGCTGTGATGAATGAAAAAAAATCGTTTGAGTCGAGAAAGTCCATTAATTGTGAGAAAATAACATGTTCCATGATTTTGCAAGGGACGCTTGTTATGGAAATTGGGCAGTAGTTTAGTGGCGAGTTCCTATTACCTGATTTGTAGACCGGAATGACCTTGCCTACTTTCCATTCGATCGGTAGGTTACCTGTGGTTAACAATTGGGAAAAAAGCAAGATTAAAAAAGAAGCAGAAATGATTTCAGTGTTTTTTAGGAGTTTTGAAGTAATTTTGTCAGGGCCAGCAGACGATGACATCTTGAGGTTTTCTATTATGCTGCAGATACCGTTTAATGAAAAATTGATGGCAGGCATTTCTGACATGGCAGGAGCAGGAATATGAATGGGCGTATCGAATTCCGTGGTGAAAACTGAAGAAAATGTTGCGTTAAAAATGTTAGCGCAGTCAGCGTCTGATAGAGGATCACCCATTTCGTTTGGGATACTGATAGCACGGGGTGTGTGGGGATTAATGATGTGCCAAATCTTTTCGGGTTATCAGTTATCATCCGGTGAAGGTCGTTATGATAAAATGAGCGTTTATGTCTGCGGATAGCGTCCAAGTAGACACGCTCAGACTCGTAGTATCTTTCCCAGGAACCGGGGCTTGGTTTCATTCTTGCAGATAGAAAAAGACGTTTCTTTTGTTCTCGAGAGTTTTAAGTGTTTTGTTAAGCCATGGCTGATGTCGGTTAGCCCGAAGAGTTATAGTTGGAAGGTACTTCTCTGCTAGGGCGTTAAGTTATGAAAGAGAGACCAGTTGTTTTGCACAGAGCGCAAATGAAAAATTGATTCGAATATTTCATAAAAGTTGCTTAGTTCGTGATTTATTGCAGTATAATTGCCTTTGTCATAGAGGCAGATGACCTTTCTGTAAGAACGGCGTGAAGGTGACATGGATTACTTTATGATCACTAATTTGATCGTGATGAAAGTCCAGAATCTTTCTACTTATGGTCCGAGATCACATGACTATTTCATTTATCTTTCTCCAGTCCCAGTGCTTGCAGTCTTCCAGAAGTTAAATGCTACCATCTATTTCAATCAGTGCATGGCACACAGAGCTTTCATAGCAAGGAAAAAATTGCCTTTCACCGTGGTGAAGAGCAGATTCAACAGTGCAACACAGGACATGGAAAGAAACACAAGCACAGGTGTGCTAGCTGCTTGCTATAAAGGTACTTCCTGTGGTGATGCCTTAACTCTTTGAAATACTAGCTGGAATTCAGCTGCATTCAAAAGGTTTGTGAAAACGCAAAAACAAGAAACAAGGAAAGCGATGGCAAGAACACTGCAGGCATACCAAGATTTTCTTTGGCATTATTTTTTTTTTTTTCGCAAGACATCTAGAAAAGGGTTGCCATCAAATTTATGGTAAATTTTTGTCACCACGCATTGATGTGTGGTGTCAAAAGCCATGTCTAAGCGGCATCACATGTACCGGGTTTGCACATCATCAGGAATGCAGCCTCGAAAATTGGCGTGATTAGCTGTGTGCTGGGACTGTGTGGGACATGGGCATAGTCCACTACAGATAGTATGCTAAAACTGTTACAGTTGGACTTAAATATAACTAGCGCAGATATGACAACTCATTAGATATAGTGACGTAGACTTAAGTGTTCCTTCTTAAACATATGGTTATAAGAAATATTGGATACGAAAAAGGTATTGCAATATTGGATGCGACTCCATTATTAAAGAGATTCACCTATAGGACATAGTCCACGACTATCTGTGTCTGAGGACTAGCCGCTGGTTAATGAATGCCGCCATGTGCTGTCAAGATGATGCACACAGGAGAGGCAGAACAAAGTGGAAGTGAGGTTATCATTTTTTTCAGTTGCTTTATACAGTATCAGGTTCATGCTTCATTTACATCTGGTCTTAAATGTGAAAGACTTAAACTTAGCATATCAGAGCTGTTCCTCACGCATGTGTCTCAAAAAACAAAGGCGCAACATGCCTTATTCTTATAACCTTGCTCATTGCCATTTCAACACTGTTCCATGCATAGAAAATGGCCAGTGGTCTACTGTGGTGTTCCTTGGACTATGGTCAGAAAACTTACAAATGTCCTCAAGTGAGTAATTGGAAGGGGTCTGCACTGACGACTGTAGAGGCATGATTGACACCTTGCACAGCTAGGAGATAGGCGACTAGAAAGCCATTTACAGCAACATCTCTATGTAAAGCTGCATTCTTGTCATAAATTCATCTGACCAAAAAGAAGAAAAAAGAAAAATAGACTTGACATTAAGTGAAACTGTAGTGAATAAGATTGTTGTCAGCTGAACATGGTATCAAAGCTCTTGTTCCCAGCATGCAACTCAATCAATGCCAAAATAAAAATGTGCACGAGAATTGAAAAATCTAACACATTGCTCTGGCAGCTGAGGTATCAATGCCTTTTATTTGTTGTAACCCTAAATCGTCCTACTCTTTATCAGTATGGTTTAGCATAAAACAGTAGAAACTTGCACAAGGAAACCTCTGAATTGACTGTGGGTTGGTCAAGGGGTCTCTCTCTGATGGCTATAAATGTGGGGGGACAAATATCCTTGTTAGCTTCTTTGTTGTTACAATTACAATTAGTAACTGATATCAGGTGAAACTGAATGCTTTTAAGTATATCGTGAAGTCAGATGGATTGACAAGGTCAGAAAATTCGCATGCACAAAATGGGTGTTGTAATAGGATAGGGATACTCGAAAGTCCTTGCGAGGGTGATTTGTCCAGCATTGGACCAGCTGATGGGGCTGGTGGTGATTGGTCTAATGGCTAGAAACTGACCACGTGAAGAGGAAAGTATTTAAGCTAGCTAGGATGAGCACTGTTCAGAAGGACTTTTGGTTGTCCAAAAATACTGCCACATACAGTCTTTGTCACAGGTGTCAAACCAATGTATGAGTGACCTAATCTCAACTAAGTTAGCATTGTAATGCCCAAATACAGTTCCACATTAGTGAAAAGTACAACTTGTTCCTCTTTATGTCTAGCCATGGAGAGTACATTTTTAAAGAAAAAAATGCATTTCCGAGCAAAAATTTAATTGGTGTAGAAATTAGTAATTGGCTTGCTGAATTCTTCACAACTGGTTGAGTTGAAGGGATGGGGACCTTGCTCTATCCAGCTTATCAAAAACACTAAAGAGTATGTGTCAAGTTTAGCATACTTAAATCAGAAGTTTGTGGTATCAAACTCGGCATAGTAGAAATGATATGTTAGGCACTACAAGGTTCTATTATCAAGCTCCTACTCCCCAGAGCAACTCACAGTCAGCCTATGAAAGATGCCATAATGGGGAGCTCTGGATTAGTTTTCACCACTTGGAGCTCATGTAACCCTAAGTCTACATATACAGAGCCAGCAAGATCTTTTGCAGAGCCTTTGTGTCACGTCTCAGGCTCTGACACTTTTCAGAGTTTTTCAGTATTAAGCAGCACCCTCTTAATCTGTCGGGCTTTAGAGCTATCGATTTCTACAGAGGTCCTAGGCTGCAGCTCCACAACATATCTTGTCGTGGGTGCTGTGGATTGAATTACTTCGAATTGTACGTGAAATGTATGTGATGCTGTTCAGAAGGATATGTTACCTTCAGTTGCGACAACTCGTTGCCTCAAAATATGTGCAGACATGAAGGACAACTTGCAAATGCAAACTACTCTTGAACTAACTAGCAGTTGTCTTCTCAGTCCGTTAATTCGCACTTCTGCTGCAATTTGTCAGATTCCATTACCAACCATTTAGTATACTGCAAAGCAAGAGTGATTAATGGCAGTCAGACAAGGGATGTCTCAAGCGGGAGCCAACATTTCGACAGGGACAACATCCCTTCGAGTCCCCGTCTTTCTGTGAACCTCTGCCATGTTTGAACAAAGCAGAAAGCAGTGCAGCTGAGCATTGTTATAACAAAGTCATATCCAGCATGAAAATGACTTCACTATAAACATATATTTGTTATATATACTGTATTCTTTATGCCTGATAATTTGCTGTGTTGAGGTTTTATTCATACTAAAGCAAACTGTGCAGAACATTGGTTACATGACTGCGCCAGTCCTCTGTTTACTTATTGCTTTCCCTTGCCTCTGAACGATCTTTCTCTGCAGCTATTCGCCATTGTGGTGTTCGGGTGCATCTCGTCTGGTGGCTGGGTGGACGAGCGGTGCCAGTACAACAGTGACTCCAACGCTTGCAACTTTGGCGTGGCCGTCGGAGTGCTCGCCTTCCTGGGCGCCTGTGGTTTCCTTGCCATTGAGGCCATGTTTGAGAGCTTCTCCAGCATCAAGATCCGTCGCAGGGCCGTCGTTGCCGACATGGCATTCTCTGGTATGTCCACAGCTGTCTGCATGTGTGTGCTTTCTTACTCGCTTTTCTTTTTAATCATCAAATCACTCCTGGCATTGGGCATTCGAATCTGAGACAGGCATCGCCACAGAATCACAGATGCCATTCTTTTTACCAAAACCTTGGTGGGCTTGTGCCAGTCCACAATAACTAATTTATGGATGACTAAAGTGAAAGGTTAAGCTAGTATTTGATCACTCGTAATCAGTGGAAATGAGTCTGCTAACCAGTGGTTACAGCAAATTGCTTATGTAGGTCATGGACCCTGGCTGCCAACCTCTTCCACATTCTGTAACGCAGTCTAGTGCAACCCGTGATGTTGCACTGGCTTGAGAAAATACTGCAACTTGATATCTATTGAATCTGATGTTATAAACACACTTTTTACCAAAACAGAAATACCCTGCATCTGCGGATGTATTGAAAGAAAATAATCACACTAGACCCTCATTATAACCAAGTTTATAACCAAGTAATGAGAACAAGTGACAAACTTTGTCCTAATAAAAAGCAGTTTTTTGTTAAAAGTGAAGAGTCCCTACAAAGAGTCATAGTATTGCAGGAGGTAGGCTCCGACAACTCCGAGGCTTTCAAAATGCATATTGAAATATCGCTTCATAGCGGTAAAATTTCATTGGTAAAATTTCACCAGCACCTGTGCTTGATAGAAAGAAAAATGTTGCCATCAGTCCACTGATTGGTGTCATGTAGATTTCCCATTTCACATTCTGGAACACACTTGCTGTCAGTCCAGTTTCTTTCACTAGTTTCATTCCAGTTTATTTACTCCACTAGTCTTCACTCCAGGTGCGTTTATTTCTGTTGTTTTAGCCTACTGAATGCTTTTGCAATAATGCTCTTGTAATGATAGGCTTTATTAATATTTGTTTTGTTGTTTACAACTCCTACCATTGCAGCATTTGCACCCTTCCAGTTATAATACCAAGAGGGATTGACATCATGAATGAATGAATGAATGAATGAATGAATGAATGAATGAATGAATGAATGAATGAATGAATGAATGATCAGGTCTAAAGTGCATGTGTTGCAGTTGAAACAATGAAAAACTTCGAATAAAACAATTTTGTTACAACAAGAGTTTACTGCACACTGGTAGACACATGCAGCACTGTATGCTAGCTACAGCTAGGCCACACTAATCTCCTGCTGCGCCCTGGTATATCTGGGAGCTCACTGCTCGTCTGCTATGCGAGGGAGCTAACGTGCGCTCTGGTTTGTTGCGTGCAGGCCTGTGGGCATTCATGTGGGTCGTGTGCTTCTGCTACCTGTGTGACGCCTGGCGCAAGTCGGACATGCCAAGCGATGGCTACGGCCTCAACAACATTCGAGCGGCCATCGCCTTCAGCTTTTTCTCCATCTTCACGTGGGTGAGTGTGGGCTGTGGCTTAGTACTCCTTGCCTGCCCAAACTTCATCACGCAGTGGATGCCTTGGAAAAGCCAAGGCAACCCAACACAGGTGAGCAGGAGGACTGCACTGCGCAGAGTGCCCTGACAGAGCCCCGGGCACTTGCAGCACCGTTTCATGGCAGAGGCCTGTGGTTAGGCCGACTGTCAAGTGGTCTGTTGTCCATTGGCGCAGCTCATGGTTTCCAGTCATACCACCTGACTGGCATGCAGTTGCCGGTTATATGGTCCCTCCTGTATGAGTAGTGCAAAACTGTGCTTCAGAAACATCGGCAGTGAAGACAGCGAGTTAGAAAATTCATAACTCGAGGGAGTAGGTGAACCTTCTATGAGGTGTTGAACGTTGATTGTTAAACATTGATTGCTGGCAAAGAACATTTTCTATGTGCAACTACATTTCATACAGATATCAATAGAGAGTTTAAACTTGGCAAAGAAGTGTCATCATGGACATGCACCATAATACCAGGTGACATGACCAAGACTTAGACCAGTAGTGCTAATGGCGACATCAGGCAACACAGCGATCAAGCACAGGGTGCAAGAAACATCACTCTGTTCTGCAACACTTTGAAGATGGAAAAAATGTGTTTATGATTATCTTAGTTGCTGCTGGCATGTAAGTGGATACACATTTGGTAATTGCAGTAAATGTTTTGCGTGCTTTGGTTTAACCTGCTGCCACAGCATATCCCCATTAGTAAGCACTGCTGCTTGCATCTGTGCCTTCCATTATGCATCCACACTATAGCATGTCAGATTGCATTCTGTCAGATTGTTCCTGTGCTGGCATTTGTCACACGGCCACAATATTTACTGAATATCGGTGTGTAAAGTGGAAACTTAATTTGTGTACTACCCTCATTCAGCTGCGATGGCTGGTGCTGAATGCTTCGTACAATAAAATTGAAGGTAGTACGTCCAGAGCAACTGCTGTACCATTAGCAGATTGCTAATTTAATGTGAGCAATTTTTTATGCATACCTCGGAAATAAAGGAGGCGCTGTTTTAGAGCAGAAGACGTTACATGCAAGTGCTTGCATGTGTAATATTTCTTGTTGAAATAAAAATAAATCAAGGAGTTATCATCACCGTTCACTGGTGATAGCTACCCCTTTTCGCTTGGTTATTAAAAAGTACAAAAATAAAGATGTATATTCCTGCAATATATAATGTTTAAATAAAACAATTATTTTATCAGCCTCTTGTTCTAAACCGCTGCATCTTTCGCAGTGCACTTACTACTTAGTACACTTTGCTGCAGCAAGTGGCACTTGGCAGTAGCTGCCAGATGACAAAGGAAAGTGTCATTTGAATTTGATGGCAGTGTCAGTCAGTAAATAAGCCAGCAAATTTATTTTAAGTAATATTTGCAAAACCACATTAACAGGATCAATTGTCACGAGGAAAGGCAAGATGGCACCAACTCGACACCCAAACAGCATGCTGCGTGTTCCAAAGTGCTGAGAATGGTGGCGCGTTGGTGTCTACAAGATGCCCTTCATTGAAAGAGAAAGAATAGCATTTTCCATAAGCAGGGATGCTCAGATCACTTGAAATCGCAACAAATCGGCCTCAGAAGTAGTGCCGACCCTGCACTGAGTATTATTTTATTGATTTTTGAGACACTGCCATTGAGGCTTCACACTTCAACACAGTGAAGTGAGTTCGAGAAACACACTCGCCGGCGAGTGCGTGCTTCAGCAAGTGTCACTAAGCCTTCCTGTGTGACAGGCTGCGAGTGTCACTAATGGCGAAGTGAATTCCCTCAAAATGGTGCTGAATTTGTCCATCTGACAGGGGCACAAGCCAGCGAAAGCAGGGCTCGTTCTTTGGGAAGAGCACTCCAGCGCAAACCAATGTTACACTGCAGGTGGGCTGCGTGTTCCTTGCTTACCAACGCTACCGACAAGGCGCCGATGCACCCTTCATGCCAAGCTACGAGGCTGACCCAACTGGCATGGGTGGTGGCGGGGGCACGCCCTTCACTGGTGGCTACCCTGGGGACATGGGCGATGCCTACCAGGAGCCCCCCTTCTCCACCAAAGCTGACCCCGGAGGCATGGGTGGTGGAAACTTCCAGGCACCGGCCTACTAGCCTGCCCCATGTCCCCCGTCTGTGATCCCTCTAGCTCCCTCTCTTTTGGGCCCTCCTCTCCTTCTTCAACCTGTATGCATGTCTCCAGCAAAGGGGAGGGAAAACTGGTGATCTACGTGTCTTCTGTCTGTGTGTCGGCCGTGCACGCAAGAGCAGGGCCTCGTACTGTGTGTACAGCTGGGAGGCCCCCCCCCCCCCGTTTCATATCTTCGCCACTATATGCTATCAAGGAAAAAATTTCGAGCCAAATGGTGCGCTATGGAGTCCTCTCAAACCATTCTATGCAGAGTGTGACCAGGGTGTTTGTTCCTAGCGTGAAAGTACTTGTGTGATGACAGCTCCAAAGAGACAAGGTCTGGCTGGAACTAGGTGTTCGGTGTCCTTATGAGCAGTTTTTGTTTTGCACTCACTGACAGCGTAAATTTTGCTGTTACAGTGCTTTCTGGTTGTGTAAATTGAAGGTCCTGCCCACTGTATATGTAACATGCATCGAAGTAAAATAATTGCAATGTTGGCTGGACAACAAAGCCTAAGAAAGTGTGTGATACTTCGCTGCTTGCAGAGAAAAAAAGAAAAGAGAAAGGCATAATTAACTTTCTTGTGTTGTTACTAGGTGGCGCCACAGTTGTCTTTCTTTTAGTTTGACTGCATGTCAGGATCTCGCATAAGGGGCCTCACAGCCACGCACAGTAGGAGACTCTGCTATGGGTGTACGGTTACTGTTTGTGTATTCGGCCAGAGGAAAGCATGGCATTTGCTCTGGCTTGCCTGTAGCTGGGAGCAAGGGTGGGAATTAAATTAGGTTTATTACTCTAGGCAAACCCTACTTAGCAGTACGGTGACAATGAGGTCAGTAGTGGGTCAGTTGCTTGGCTTGTACTTAACCTAAAGTATCGGTACATTTGTTGAAAAAGCTTGTGTAGTCAGGTCATCATGTGTTCGACTTACAGCCACTGGTACTACCATAATATTCCGTGTCACCGCCTGCCCCACCAGTGGACATAACTTGTCAGGGAAAAATGAGGTGAATGATTTCTCCAATTTCACAAGACAAGCTTGCATTGCCGACAGGAATTAGTAAGCAATGCGTTCGTAAGTGTTTGCCAGAGAGACGAATGTGCTTGCCGCACATCACTAGTGAACACATACTTTCGAGAACAGGCAGGCAGACATGTTGCTTACAGTCACTGGTTTTGCAGTCACAAGTCACAGTTACAGTCACAACAAGAAATATGTTGCTTACAGTCACCTACAAATTGCTCCTTGCACGAGTGTGCAGCACTGTGCGATTTGTGGTGCTTTTGCCTGGCAGCTGATGATCTCTCGGTGCGTTTTGTCGAAGTGATATTTTGCTACACTAGGGAGGTGGGCACAATTTGGGGATTGGAGATGACTCGGGATATTGTGGTATAAATCCTGGAGAATGAGATGCAGCAATGCTTGTGTACTAAAACTTAAGAGACATTTGCAGTTTTTTTTTAGGATCCACATCGGACATTCTCTCTTTTTGCCAACACGTTTCCTTTCAGGAACAGGATTGAACACAATGTGCAGAATACCTGGTGGGAAAAAAAAAAAAGTGAACAAGGCGACAAAAACTGTGCAGGTCATCTGGCTTACCCATTGAGAACAATGGTATATCCCCAGAGGCTGCACGAGCCTGGCATCCCTCTAGCGTTTTTGTTAAAGGGCTGATGTTTGCTCGAAAACTTATCATTGCGACGTACAGCTAGTGGGAACTGTGTGTGGATGAAATTTCAGATCTTTTATGATTGCCTGTGTACTTTATGTGCAAGTGCCATGTTTCTCTACAAGGCCACAGTGAATGGCTGTGTAGATTTCAAGTGTACTCTGGGTTGTGTTGAAGACAGTGTGCGTGTCCCCAAGGCAGCTTAGTCGAGTAGACACTCCATTGCATTTTCCTGCAAGAAGAGTCTACTCTCTCTTACAGACTGTCTATCCAGGAACTGACTCGCATGTCGACGGTTGATACAGTGTAGATGCTGTTGACAGCCTACATATGTTGGAGTGTAAGAATACTAACAAACATCTCCTGCGCAGAGGAAGGAAACCAAATATCGAGCATGGGCTTGACAAATGCTTAATGCACGCTCAAAAGGCGCTCGACGTAAGTCAGAAGTGGCATGGCAAACATCTGCGAGAACAAATGTTGTAGATGACAGCACGCGCGTTCCGAGACACTGAAGCTGCATCATGTGCCAGTATCCTCACCATTCCCACTCTAGTTTTTCGAGCTACTAGGGCAAGCAATGGACTTGTGGCTAATCGAAACCTTGATCGAAATGACCATATTTCCAGACTCCAGAAAATGAAACCCCCATATTACACCCATTTCCTACACACATAAAAAAATTTACATGCTTTGGGGCTTATTTTGTCCCACAACAATAACTGTCATCTGTCTTGCCCGCATTTCCTTTCTTTAACACTGCGAGCCCGGTACTTCCTAGTCACAAACGGCTTGTGCGTTACCAGTGTGACACGGCATTCTCGACAGGAAAGTGGCGAGTGCCAAGTTTTCAAGAAAGGAAACGCAAGCACGGCAGATGACAGCTATTGTTGTGGGACAACATAAGCTCCAAAGGGTGCAAACCTTTTCAAGAGCCTACACTTTCGAAAATTCCGCGCCCTTTAAGGTGCAACTTTGTCTCTTGGTGTCAGCCTCGTGTGCATTTCTCCCGACGCTGCCAGTCCAATACTTTTCCGCCAGGAGAGCCATGCTAGTCTGTTTCACAGTATTCCTGCCGAGAGTGTGGCTGGTTCAGGAAATGCACACCAGATTGACAAAAACCATTGATGCGTGACCAGAATCACATGCAAGAAGGTGTATAATTTTAAAGAGTGTAAAGAATGCACAGGCTCTCAGAGCACCTGTGTGAAGCTTATCTGCCACTATCAGGAACATCTATTGCTAATAATGGCAGGGGTTCTTGTTTTTAATAAGAACCAGAGCATTACAATATTTTGTAAAACCGTGGAGAGCGGTGCCAGTGATGGTGATCGTAGAATCTTTAAAACATAAAAGTGCGACCTTGTGGGTGAAGTAAGAAATGCGCACCACACAATTCACACGCCCATATTTCTGTGCTGCAGGAAGCGGAGCATGACGCACATACTGTTGTGCAGTGCGTTCATTGCTGTTGCAAAGTTCGTACTCTAGAAATTTCTGGCATGCCACCATTAGCTGCTGCCATGAACATGCGTGGTTGTGGCAGAGCCTCTAATTGCAGAACTTCTGCCATCCTTTCTTTCACTGTCCAAGTCTTGGAGGCACTACCTTGCAGCCTCAAGCGTAACATTCCCACAACCTTTACTTGCCACCTTGTCCATCAAGGGGTGCGCATTGGTGCCACTGAATTGCAGGCAAAACTGAATGTCAGCTGTTGTTTTAATTACCGAATTATTTTCTGGGTGATCTCATTTGGCAATATGTGTTGCTATATATTGTGGAGGACAATATGTACTGCCAGGGGCGAAAGTTTGTGGACTGTGCCCACAGAGAAAATGCTGAATTTCACTGTAGCCCATGCATGCAGCTTTCAACAGAGAAGGGACCATTAAATTTGTTCGCCCAAGAATGCTAGTGCGTCACTTAATTCCCGGAGGTGCGCTGAATTCGATGAAACCCTTTGTGTTTTCGCATCACATGCAGTCCAGAAGGTTTTGTCCCCAACCCCCAGGTCGTTACTTGGCCACAAGCATCTGCCAAAAGACACTTTTGTGTTCGTCATTGGTCCCACATGGCATGTATAAGTAGGATGGACTATGACTCTAGTCAAAGCACATTATTTTCTGTAACATTTTTGTCCTATTTTGAGAGGTTGTGTTGGCACGATGCCTTGTTGAAGACGTGTTGCAAATCGTTGATGCAGCTTTTGCACTTCCAAGTGCACACATTGTCATCATCTCCCTTGGAGATGCATTTCAGTGATGTTCATTTGCAATTCAGTTGTAATACTGAAGGTGGCCAATACCACGAACTGTCCCCTCTGTGAACTACTACTGTCAAATTGTTGCACTGCAGAGCCGCTGCCAGTGTAACCACGAGATTCTTTTTGTCCATGCAGTGCTGCCGCGATGATAACGGGCGCACAGTGGACAAACTGGCACAACCTTGGCATATCTAGTCTCTGCCCAGAGAGCTATGCTCGGTGGCAAAAGAAAACGGACGGTGCTGAACACGCCGTTGACATTCCACACTGTTCCTATAATCTTGTCAAAATGTTGTCCTTGCTTCTCTCCCATCATTCAAAAGTCACACCCGCACAACTAGACTCGACGTCAAAAGGTGCCAGCATTGGAATGATGAACAACAACCGCGTGCACTTTCTCTGCGCTTCTAGTCGTCGTTACAAACCCTGCTGTGTCTTAAACACTCGTCAAAGAAGTCCGTGCCCATATATCACCGCTTTCTCTCTCTCCGCGACTTGCGATTACTTCCGTCACTCGGTAAGAAAAAAAAAGACTGCAATAACGAAAATGTATTTTTGTGCGAGGCGTGCACACACACACAATAGACACCCGCAATAACCGTGCCTCGGAAGGAAACGTTGGGTCGGCTGTCGTGTGCTGTCTTTGGGCATACGTTGGATCAGGAATGCATTTTTCCACTCCTCAGTGGCTAACTCGCGATCTGCCCAGCTTTCATGACCCCATATCAACAATGCATTCATGTACTAACATAACGCATTTGCCTGTTTAAAACCGTTTTGGCTAGGTTTTAAATGGACAAGGGATCTCCATTTGTTTCTTTGTAGTCCGAGGCACGTTCTGTTGGAACAGGATGGCATTGAAATATAGCTACACCTTTAGAAAATGTGGCCCTGTGTATGTTTTAAAAGATGTTTCTTTTTATCCCGTCAGCCGACACCGCCACATTTCCCATCTTGCCTACAGCAAAAGCCACCCAAGTTTATGACATGATTTTCTGTAGTGAGGAACGGACCACAACCTTCTGACAAGCTTCCCTTTCATGTCGTGCGGAACATTTGGGACTTTGTGTAGCAGTAAATGCGGCCCTTGGGCAGACGGGCAGAACCTAATGTTGCTTACTTTGTCGTCTCTCATTTATGGCGCAACGTGGAGATGAACTTGCAAGATGTTGATTTGTTCAGACACATTTTTGCACCTATCGCAAGTAATTTTCAAGTACGTTACAGTCAATGCAAATCAAACTCAATGCAGGCTGGACAATGCTACATGTTTCTTGCAAGTACGCTTGACTTCAGTCTCGCAGTACTCAGCTGCGCTCTGCATTTTAATCTTACTCGAGAAATTCAGTACTGATCAGCCTCGCGAATGATTGAAAGTGGCCGTGTTACAGAAGGTATCAAAGCAGGCACTGCGGTCCTGAGAATGTAAGACATAGATGTCACAAGTGGCAGTCATTGCAGACTTTGACGGTTTGATTTACGACTTGTACTTATGTGTGCAATTTCATGTGCAATCTTTTTAAGTGCAATTTCATTTCACTGAATCATGCTCGTTAATATTTTTTAAGGAGACTGCCACCATCACACTGTTTCCCTTGCACTTGCATCCTGAAAGCTGTAACTGCCATAGGTGACGCTCCTTTAGAATGATGCCAGTAAGCAACAATTTATGCCTTTTTGCTTGCTTTCCCGCTGATTCTGATGCCCAGAATATTACCATACAAAATAAAACCTATTATCAAAGTTTTTAAGCACTGTCACCACTGCACTGAGAACACCCAGACAGCATGATGGATGCTCGTTCCAGCATCTGCAGCCAAGCCGAAGGAAAGTGCTGATGCCAAGCTGTCAAATTTGCAGTTTATGAAGAGCCATCATTGCCCCCTCACGCATGCGTTATGCTTCCCTCGCTAGCTGCTTTTGCGAGCAAAATGCCATGCAGGCAATGTGCAGACATTTCAGCTGTGCTCACTGCTGACATTCTACTGGCTTACAGTGGTGATGTCGCGCCAAATTTTCGTAGCTGTAATCTGTCGCGATCTTGAAGGTGGCTACCAAAAATCTGCTAGCTTGCCCAGTGTAACATGCCCCGATCGGTATGTGGTCATCTGGCGTAAGAACAAAAGGCACATGTCTGCTGAGGAACTGAACACAATGTACACTGCTCACGGAATGAAATGGGACACGGAGCATTTAGTAGAACCTTACGCATGTGCAAAGTATGCGAGAGCACCATGTCATATCGCTAGGAATTTGGTCACCAAAGGTGACGACGACTCCGATGTAAGTGTACGCGCCAGAATTACGTCGATGTGACCTGAACTGCAGCCAGTTCAAACGAAAGTATACAGATTACTTAGTCCTAAATTGACGGGTTTCGTTCTGTGAGCACTGTACAACAGATTATTCCACAGATGGATTTTTGTTTTTTTTTGCTTTTTGTATAATGCATCCGCCTGATTTTAAGGGTGCTAACGGTCCTTAAAGTCTTAAAGTCAGCAGCGATCGTAAAAAGTGAGTTCATCTAAAACTGCCCGAGTGCGAGTGTCGACTGCTTAGAATTGGCGACTGCAAAGCAGACGAGCAGTAGATTACAGCAGCACATGGGAATCGCGAAATTTGCTGAGTAGGACGTAACCCGACAGAAGTGAGCAAACAGTGCAGCCATACGGCAACACCCGTCAGCTCCATCTGCCTGCAAACTTTTTCATGTTGGCCTTAACTGAGACAGAGCCCGTTTGAGCAGACGTTATACACACCCAAGGGAAGGCGTCGTGTACCATATTCTGAATGTAAACACACCTATTCACTGGTCAATGTTGTAAATATTACAGTGTCTCTCGCGTGCCTGTACATATATGCTTGTGACATCCGTATCGCATATGCCTTGTTTACAGTGCAGAGGACATTTGCAAGCAGGCTGGTGTCGTTCTATGTGTTCACTGCAGCACAAAGCAGCTTCCAGAACCTTACCGACGAGTTGTAGCGAGGCAGGCAATTCGTGCATTACATACATTTCTCACACAAGCTAGGCCCATGGACATATTTTTTTTTTTTTTGCATTACAACGACTATTTAGAGATGCCGTCTGTCAAAGAGTCAATCTTCACCTTTCTTTGGTTTTCCAGTAGAAATGTAAAATGGCTTCTTGCTGGCAGTGAATAGCTCAAGTGTTTTTGATGCCTACACATTGTGTTGCCTTCTGCTACATAAGCGTGACGAAGCACTGCATTATTCTTCACCTCAACCAAAAGCTTATTTGCATGCCACATGTTTTTTGAGCCAGATTGAAAATGTGGGTCTCCAGAGCTTTGTGAACGACACACAAGAGGTTGTTCCACACATTGTGTCCCACTCAAAAATGCATTACACACCTTCTGATCAGCACTTTGGCACCTAGCGTACCTTGAAGCTTTTAGGAAAGCTAAGCGTGTGTGAGTTATTTATGAAATGCGCGGCAGCTGTTATTTTGGCGGCTCACATTTATTGCCCATTGCTTAGCTGCCGTCACGAATGCACGGCAACTCGTGGGCTAGCAAGCTGCAATCAGTTAGGATGCCTTGGTTGTAAAAGCTCACATTTGATTTCTCCGGCGGTCACGTGCGCCTTGTTTGCGTGTTTGTTTCATCAGCAGTGTGTTTGTGACACGAGTGCATTTGGTTGTTTCGTGTGCGGTTTCGCGAGGGTTTGCAAATTTTGTTCATGGTGTCACGGTTGCGAAATAAAAAAAAATGCTCTAGATGATGTTTGTGCATGTGCACGCGTGTGATATAACTATTATGTAGTTGGAGGAAGCAACATGTTAATGTAACTAGTTGGGAAGAAATAAAGGATGCTGTCACACCAGCGTTTGCTTGGTCTGCAATTTGGGTCAACACTGTTGAAATTCATATGCCAGTTCCACCGATTCAGTGCGGCTATCAGTCCATCATTACAGATCTGGCACACCGCTGACAGGAGAATGTCAGACCAGTACTTTTTTTTTGTATTGTTTCAGCAAAAATGGTTCAGTTCCGGAGCGAAAAAAAATGACAATCTACTGGTCTGTATTTTCATTAGCTAAAAATAACTACAGGAAAACTATAATTTATGCAGTTCTCCTGAGCTGCTTGGAAAGATAAGAAATGTATGCATGTCACTCTTCAAGCTGCAAGTAGCTCAACAAGAACACACATTGTTGAAGCACACCTCGGAAGCAATGCGTCAAAAGTGATTTTTTTATCGCACCTACTTAAGTTAACCTACTAGCGTGATAAAAAGCGTCACTGCCCAGGTAGGAAGCTCTTCTTCATTTCAATATTTATCCACCGTTAGTTATCCACTGGTCTCCCACGAGTGGATAACTATTTCGCGGTGGCCAATTTAAAACACGTGGGTGCGGTCCGCGACCCCTGCCGAGCACTAAACCAAGAGTGGGTGGGGAGGGGTTCGTCAGGACTGAATAAAGTTATTTCCTCCTCCTCCTCGTGATTGTTCTGGTAGCGTGACACATTGAAAACCACACTAATGGGGCTGTCACTTCTGGAATGCAAGTGATCTTGCGTGCGACAGCGACAAGCAACGCAATGAAGGTGGCTGTTGCATTCACTTGTCGCCTACAACCCCATGTGAGCGGCAATTATGAGCAACGTCTTCCCGATGTTGCCAGTATGAAGGCAGCAAACATGCATCGATACTAGCGTGACACATGCTTTGTTAATTTAAGTTGATGTATTTTACTTTAAAAAGCAGCAAAAAATACCTCTAAAGGTATTGCAGTAGGTTTTTATTCTTGTACGTATAAAATTAAATTGTTTGCTCGTTCCATGCGACAATCGATAGTATTTGAGTGATGTACATCCAGTTCTGGCTTCGTGCTATTGGATAGTCGCCCAAAGCACTTCTGGGTGACGAGCGACAAATTCTAAATTACCAGAACCGAGCGATCGAGCGACAAGATTGAGCGATCTGTTCAAGCGATGGCCTGTTTTGTTGCTCAAAGCTGTCACTCATCGCCGTCGGGAACAAAATCGCTTTCATGGGGTTTAGCCTTTACAAATGGGGTAGCATGATTCAGAAAACTCCAGAAAAAGTGGCCAACTCGAATCGATGCATCTACTTTTTTTCTTTATATTAAGAAGAAAAAAATTGTACTGGTTTAGTTTTGATTTGTGCAAAAGCAATGTTTTCTCTTTTTTTTTCGTTTCAGCACTGTTTCGGTTGAGCACCCTGGCTAACAGAGCCACGGCTTTAACGATAATTACTGGTATGTTCGCTATCCCTGCTATGGTATAACTGTCACTGTTAAGACGTCACACTCGTTATTGCTGCTAAACGGCCTCTTGCCACGTCTCATCCAATATTCTGGTGATACACTGGGAGTTGTGAAACAACATCCAGGAAGCGTTCTGCTGCAAAAATGTTTAAAACGAGTTTGGTAATAGTTGAGAGAATAACAAATGAATTGCTGCAAAGTGATGGTGTGAGGACGGGAGGCGCTACCCTTCCCCACCGCAGAGGCTCTCTCCCACTGCCTCGACTCTAGAAAATTGACAAATTTACGAAGAATTACTGGAGGGTTTATTGCATGCTAGCCATTGTATACTCATCCATTCCCTTTTACTAATTGTGCAAGTACTATTTACCCAGTCCAAATTTAAAAAAAAAATGTTACTTTCCTCCTCCTGCATGTGGCACCTTTCCAATCTACTGTGCAGGGCACATGCTCTATATTTATGCCTTCCACATGTGTGTTTCAAATACCTGGAATGCCTCAGTAAACTTAGGCGTGCTTTGCGTGTGCAATTGCACACAGTTAGTGCAAGCGCACACACTAATTGTTGTTAGTGTATGTAACTGCTGCAAAAATACAAATCATTCTCTATCTTTCTGACACATTGCCATGCCCTGCTCCTATATTTCTTTCACTAGATAGATTTCACACCCATGCAAAAACCATGCATGTTGCATTGCCCAGTGACGCAGCACTGGAGCTTACCTGTATGTGTTATGCTGGCTGTACGTTGCCCATTTGAATGTGCTTCCCAGCAAAACACAACGAATGTGATCATCCCCAAGTAATTCATGCATTCGTGTCAAAAATAACGATAGGGCAAGACTTGTGTGACACCCACATATCGGCGTATGTTCATGTTTATGTCTGAGCACGGAACAGGGACCACAGTAATGTTTCTGCATTCCCAATACCTGAAAACCAGGAGAGTTTCCCTAGTGGATTACTGTTCTTTCATGAACATAACATGAATGGAAATATCAGGTGAAGGGGCCCCCGACGTCCTCAAAAATGAAAAAGTGTTTTGCATTTATAACATGCACTACGGAGACATAGCCAAATGGTAGCTGTGGGTTGAAAATGGGGCACTTTAGTTCAATGCAATGGACGCCCATGACAGACGGGCTGTAAATGCAGTAAGGGCACAGATGGATGTGATGCACGCAATAGACCACACTGAATTCCGCGAAAGAAATGTGAGGCTATGCTCAAGGTACACATTCAGGGACAGCTGCACTCATGCAGGCGAGGCCGTGCGAGCACGCACTGCAGAAACAGATCTGGCTGCTTGACATCGACTGCACACAGCATCAGTACCATATTGATGTAGTATTTACAAGAGCGGCCCAGCCAGAGACCACGACGGAAACCAGCTTGTTCCAAGCACAGATGCCTGTCTTCGTCTTTCCTTGTGCTGGTCTTGTGCTCTTGGGCTGGTCTCTTTAAGTGTCTGCTGTATTGCAACAATATGAATTGTGGCATATGTGTGTGACAACGAGAAATGAACAACACAGAGACATAAAATCCATATAAAAGAGATCAATATTTAAGCTCCACCAGCTCCTTACAAGCAAAAAGAAAAACTTGAGGCTGCACAAAATAAATGCGGACACTTGTAAAAAGAATGGCACTTGAGGCATGTATACATCTGCGTAAATTGGTCCCGAGCTGCTAAGCATGAAAAACACTGCTTCAGCTCTGGTTCATTATCAAATACTTACATTTGATGGCGACATGAAAAAAAAAAAAATACTGGCACACACATGCCTTCACATGCACAGACGTCAACAGTCTCACAACATGACAAACCTTGTTTGAGTACAAACCAACGAGGCTGCGTAAATGCATTCTTTCACCCTCATGCCAACCGTCACGTCACCACAAACATGAAACAAGGCTGCACCAGCCCTGTTGGTACAGACATCATTTGCAGCCTGCTGACAATGAGCCTTAACAATTCACACACGCATAAACCAGTCCCAGCAAAATACGCTGCATCACAGCCACGCGAAATGAGGTCTTCAGACCTGGGCGCCCGAGGGTGGAACAGTCTTGAAGAACACCGAGAAAAATGCTGAGCTTGGTGCCAGCGTTTAGCATAACTAACAACAAAAGAGAGACGAAAATTAATCATATCACAGGGGCTGATCACACCAAAGCAAACCAAGGGCCATCAAACATGCCATGATGGAAAGCTCCAAATTACTTTTGGCCACCTGGGTTTCTTTAACATGCATCCAAATGATGTTGCACTTTCTATTCCACCCCTTTGGTATGCAGCTGCCAATGGCTGCCACCACCACAGCCGCTGAGACCACTGCGATGGTTCTCAGCAATCGCCGTGCACATTTTTTTTCTAACTTCTGAAGTTCACCCGTTAGGAAATTTTGGTCGCTTGTGGCGCGAGGCCAGCGTTCTGTGCACTTTTGTTTGCTTGGGCCCTTTTCCTGATTTGTAAGCGCACTTCCCTGCACTGCACACTTGGCCAACAAATGGAGGCGCCGGTCATTATTCAAATGGAGACAAAATCCTAGTGGCACATGCAGAGGCTTGTCTCTTGCCCATGCTTTCACCACAAGGGCCACCTGTACATTTTCCATCTCGTAACACAAGCAAGCTGTGCCTGTACGAGCTGTTTGCAAAAATGACTGTGCCTCCATCAGCTGGACAAACTGCCAAGCAGAAAATCTAGCTTCGCAATTACAAGAAGGGTCTATCCAACAATGTGCTTGCAGGATTTATCAATACTGTAACTGAATACTGTTGAAGAATGAATAAAGCACGAGCTTGAGACTCTTGGCTTATTCGTGAGAACAAAGCTCCTGACAATCACCGAGTGACTCACGTAATACCTAGCATGGCAAAAATGTGTTTCTTGGCAGCTAAGGGGTGTCGCCGCCTTCTGAAAGGAGCTCGGTCTGATTCCCCCGAGGTTCTCAATGAAGCCACACTGGCACGAAGCTCAGCACAGTGAAGAGCATTCCAAAAGCTTCCCTTGTGTGCTAAGTATCGTCACGCCAGAAGAAAACGCAAACACCAGAAAGTTAACTAGAAGACAAACTTCCTTCTCCGCATTGGCCACTGTGTGTGGCATTGGGGTGATTAACCCTTTGAAGGTTTCTTCCATATATGTGTACCAATCATTTGTTTGACATTTCATGCACATTTGACACTACTGGTTGTTGAAGTCTGCTGCCATCTCTATGGAATCGCCCAAAGTCATTTAAGATCGCGTTCCTTCTCACCGGAGTGCACAACTCGACTTTACCTCTGGTCGCTCGCTGTCGTGGTGGTGAACTCGTCAGCCACCTACGAGACATGCCTGGAGGCGATGCTGTAGTCTTTTACGGCTGCCGCTTTTGTGTTTCTGGTAGCCCAGATGTAGCTCTGCACGGCGAACGTTCCAAGATAGTGACGTTTCATTTTTCTTTGCCTTCGGTTGTGGCTTGTGTATTGCCGTATACTGCCACGCACGCACTCGTGGTTTTGGTACGGTTGCTGTAGACGTTTGTTTGACCTCCTGGTGTACAGCATGTCTGTGCCTATACTGTTGGTGCGTGTAAAACGCTTCTGATACAAAATATTGTTTCCAATAAGTTTTTACTGCATTCATGAGTTTTCAATCGGTCTTCAAGCAATTTAAGAGAGACTGACCATGCAGGCATGTTTTTTGAGAAAGACATTTTACCCCCAAAGGGTTAATTCAAAGAAGCTCACTTTCTGGGCCACAATGCACTTAGCACCCGACTACAGGCCAACCACACATTTAACTTTCAAGTACTCTGGCACAAGAGATGTTCTTCATTTGACCTGCGAGTTTCATTCTGGCGCGACGCTACATGGGGTGGTAGGTCATGCGGCACACACTGACTACATGTGAAATTAAAAAAACTTGCATCACAGAATGTCTTTTTTGCCACTGCTGTTGCCTCTGCAGGCAAAGAGCAACATTAATCTTTACTTCTTTGGATGCCTTGAATGGTGTGGGCATCCTTATTACCAGCTGCATGTAGCAAACAGTGATATACTCGAAACAAAAAGTGGACCGGAATGCAACAGACGCACCACTAAGTGCTACACGCAGTCTTCAAAAGTTCAATGGCTGGCAAAACAAAAAAATGCCAGCCACTTGACAGCAGTGAGCATTGTTGAAAATCAAGATCTAGCAAACTCACACTTCCAACCAAAACTCAACTTCAGAGAGAACGTCCAATTAAAAACTTGTCAATGTGCAAGCCCATCTACGTGAAAAGCACGTATAGTCAGCCACAAAAGCGTACGAGACACAGATTTGCAAGAATGGTATATTCCCGCGAAGCCTGCACACGCAGTCTCGACTTCAAAGTTTCGATCTATAGTAGCTTTTGCAACCGACGCAGTCATCCATTAAGTTAGAAGCGCCACACCTTGACAAGAGCAGGAATTCACATTTGTCGTGGAACCTGTGCCCCATGAACTTGCGTGGCCGACTGCACACGCGTCTTGTGAACAGCGCTTTTGCCTTGCCAGAGACAAGTTTCTGCCCAAACAGACAACCGCACATCTTTCTCAAATGTGCACTGGCTCGATGTCAACAGGAGACGGTGCACCATAGCACACCCTCGAGATCACCTAGCAGTGCCACCCAAAGCCCGAAGAACTACCACTACATCAACAGAGATACCACCCACAACAGAGTTTAACAATACCTAAGGCACACATGGCAGTGACGACAACAACAAGAATAATAAAAAAAAGAGTACAAACAGGAAAGTCCGTTCACAGTGGCCACCAAGCAATTAAAACCATCTCCTAACAGAAGCGTACTTAAGAAATAGCTTCAAGGGACACTAAAGGAAAATATCAAGTCGAGCTAGGTTGAAAGACCAGGCTTCGGCAACAACAAATTCATTGTTCCTAGCGAGGACAAAGCTTGTGTAAGCAAGAAAATGACAAAAATAAAAAATGTGAAGTGGCGCCACCTATTTTGGACTATTGGCACCTCAGATGAGACATTGGCACTTGCCGATTGACACAACACGGCACAGGCTGTTCAAATTGAGGAGAAGCGGAGGGACCGTCAGTGCCAATTTTCTATGCAACAGTCGTATATTGGCACACGGAAAACGACGATAGACTTCTAGATTAATAACCTATTGATCTAACCCAGCCTAATATTTTCCTTTGGGTGTCGCTTTACGAGCATAACCGTACAAGTAAATCACATTATTGCAGTTATGGAAACAGAAGTGCAAAACATCCTCAACCAAAGCCACGAAAAAGAAAAAGCCAGAGAAGATTCCATCACAACTTGCTTCTGCAGTTGCATGTAATTAGAAGCCCGAAGGTGAAAGGCTGACATGAGGTTAAAGAGAAGAAATTAAATGCGATTTAAAAGAATGGATAATTCTAAGCCTTAACCACCGTTACCGAACACACTGTCATCAGCTCAAAATGAAACAGCCCTAGAAGGTAGATTCCGAGTGATTTTTGTTTTCAATCTTTGGCGCCATTTCCTTTTGCATCATATATACCTTCTTCATGGTACGCCGAAATTCCCAGCTCAGTGAAATCTCCACCTACCAACTTTCGCTCGAAAAAAATGAAGTGACTAATTGTATCTATAATAATATGGGGACGAAAAAAAAATCTCTGGGGCTTCCAAACTGAAAGCAAACACCAAGCACAAAAGAAAAAAGTAGATAATAAATATGCAAATATATGCTTCACAACCATACGGCAAGACCATGTTTCGTGAAAAAAAAAAAAAAGTCACGGCGTTGTTTTGTACACAAGTGATTCTGCATATGACCAATAAATTAAGAGAATGCAAGGAGTAAGAAAATGCGCTAATGGACGGATGCTCTAGAGGACTTCAAGCAGGTATGAGAGCGACAAATGCAATAAAAATATAAACATGAGCGAAACTAGATGTGGCAATGTAAAGAAAAGAATCAAATGGTGACTGAGGGCTTACTATGAACAAGTCTACAGGTAACAACAATGTGCGAGTTGTGTTCTTGCAGACGATACGCAATTTAAAAGAAAGCTTCTGGCAGATAGCACAGTCCTTGAGCTGGAGTACTTGAAGAGGCCGGCATTACACGCACTAGAAATCAAAATGCATAATGAACAAATTATAAGAAAGTTAGCTACTTAATTTTTTTTCTTTATCTTACCTTACGACACATATTGCAACTTATAAATCATAGCCGGTGAGTTCACAAGGCGTATCCACTTGGAACGAATTCTAGCGATGAAATACACTGCAGACTATTTACTTTCGTGCTTCTATGCATAAAACAATGTCTTGATAAAAAAGCAAGAGGGTCAATGGTGCATTTTTACCACAAGTCTGACGGCGCAGATTTCGAAACCGGTGCTATCCTCATAATTCATCCCAAGTCGAGATGCCATGCAAACTCACTGGCTATAATTCGTAAATTGAATTATATGCCATGCAGCAACTTGTAAAAAACTTAATTCGTGAACTTTTGTTAAATAGTCGATTACAAATTTTGACTTCTCGTGGAAGTAATGCCCGTTTCTTTCAGTAATGCAGTTCAAGGATCATAACTGTGCTGTCTGCCACCGGCGATTTGATAAAATTCTGTATTGCTTAAAAAAGAACACCCTGTATATTGTCATGCTGGCAAAATGACAAATGGCTCAACTCTGCCACGTAGAAAACATGGAGATTTCCACAGTTTGCACTGGCCAGTTTTCTTGAAGAAACACCGTTGGGAAGAGGATGCGAACAAGCCAATTGTGATATCACTGGGCTCAGTGCTGAGCTAAACACCGTGATAAGTACAAAAAAACAACAACGCACAAAATAAATCCAAAACATAAGAGAGTTGCAGAAAGCAGTGAGAAAGCTTGAGGCAAAACTGTGTCAGTGTTGACACAAAATGCTGAGCACGGACATAAGTTACCGAAGCTGACTGCATTGAGAAGCAATAAGTGTACATAGTACATAAAGAAATAAAGGACACTGTTCTGGTTCAGCTTGATTTGCAAGCTTACTACTGAAATGGAGATTAATAAAGAGAGAAGCAGAGCTCATGCAAAGCCATATTAAAAAGGAAAGCTATACAGAAAGCTATATAGAACTTAGCGTTTCCACAGCCACGCCACCAGTCTTTGTTCGTGTCATGCACCAGAGATCCCTTGCTAGTGTGGCACACACTACCCTGTGAACCTTGTGACGATGAATGCGGCATCTCCGAAACAGCCGACACGGAAATGATAAAAGCGAGAGGCATGCTCACAATAGAGACAACAACCAAAGATGACGACGCAACTACAACGCTGTTCTTTCACTATGTGGTGACAGTCAGCTAATACCCAGGTGCACAAGTGAACTCCTTGACAGCTCAGCGAGTTTTGGATAGTTTGCGACAGATTTCCCTTTTTTCATTATTTCCCTGATTTTCCCTTTATTCATTACTTCTCTCCACCTTGCGGGTTTCCGCAGAACTATTACGTCAAACTATTGCCTTTGCTTCATGTTGTCGACAAATTCGACTTTGCCCTGCCATCTGCTAGCCGCCTGGTTAGCTCAGATGGTAGAGCGGCTGCCCCGGAAAGGCGGTGGTCCCGGGTTCGAGTCCCGGACCAGGACGAATTTTTCTTCAACTATGAGGCTTTTCTTTCGAGGAACCCGTATGGGTTTCCTTTGTAGCGATTGCTACGAACGGGTGGATGTCTGATTTTTCCCCCCCTTTGCGACAGATAGCGGTGACTTCTTTCCTAGAAGCTCCACTGCTTGCGCGCTTCCAGCTATGTACTGAGCTTTCATTCAAGCTCCGTCAGCATAGTGAAACAAAAAGTGGACTAACACCAGTGCAAGTTAAGTGCATGGCACCATTATGGTTGGTATCACGGCATATTCATCCTGCAATACTTATGCTGAATTCATTTCAGATGACCACTAAAATACTCTCAAATGAAGTCCTTACTGGTGGCCAATTGGTGAGTCAGGAATAGGGTTACAACTTTTGCTAGCGAGCATGCCAATCGGTTCAGCAGATAAGAACACACACGTCCGATAAACAGAAGGCGTATTCTATGACATCCGAGTCTATGTACGGACCTCTTGTCCCCAGAAGGCACTTTGCATCCCTTGTGGGCTTTGCACCGGCTGCACCAACAACCACACTGACCGGTATACTAATCATGAGCAGGGTAGGCAGGAGAAAGGCTGCCCTTTATGGACATGTCTGTTACATAGGAACCACAACCAAAATATTGTTATATACTGTTTCAAAAATACATGAAGCATAATTTTCTGCTTTTGATTCGACTGCAGCCCTCAAACCTTGCCGCTATAGAAAGATGTGGTAGTATTCGGAAACGGTATCCTCAGCTGGTCGTTCTTGGACCTTTAAGCCGCAGTCAGTGCACCCGAGCTGAATAATTTTCAGATTTTTGTAGGAACAAGAACACCGGTAAATGACGCAGATGGACAACTTCTGCACTTTGGAGCTTGCCTCTGAAGGAGGGGTGACCACACGGTCATTTTGCCCTGCACCAGCCAGACTTCAGAGCTCCTTTGACCGAAAAGACGCTCAGAAAATGTAGAAAAAAACAGAGCGCTTTGCGTTGTTGCCAAATGCATGAACAAAACACGCCAAATGAATGCTCCATATCGACAAGCCAAATATGTAGCTGTACTTCAGCACACTGCAGCGTGACGAGCCAAAGATAAGCTTCCAAGACACAGGCAGTAAAATTCCCAGGATGCAACTCATGTCCTGACATCAGTTTTACGGGGTGCGAGCAGTTTGAACATAATATTGCACAATCTCACCGGATGGTTGAAAAACCTGCAATTAGAGATGGGCAAGGCCAGGACTACACCAGGGCTGAAGATCCACTACCAAACCGATCGAAAGAAACGCAGGGGCGGCAATTACAGATGCTGCTCGCGCGTGAACACGTCAAAAGGTGGAGTGGACGCATATTGCACGTGACCTGCAAATTGTTCCAAAAGAAGCATCCACTCATTCATTCTTTCTCGTGCAGCATATAACATGCACATAATGGCGAACTTGCATCAGAGTGAATAACCCTGTGGCAAAAGTGATCATCATCGGAAAGGAACAGAGCACGAGTGAGGGGGAGATTCTCAACAGGGATCTACAATACCCTGAGCAGCAAGGTAACCAGACTGCCATCACTCGCAGTTTCAAACAGAGCCACAGCCTTTAAAAAAAAAAAAAGGAGCCATCCTCCTACTATAGTGGACATTCACATGCAGTAACAGGCTAGATCTTCAAATGACTATGCCGCCTGTAAAAGAGTTTTAGTTCATCCATAAACGCATTAAACTTCATGTAACACCAGGCTACAGGGAAAGTGAGCTGCAGAAACAACTCTGGTGGCGACATCTCGTGACGTTTTGTCTAATCACTACACAGTAGACACATTCTCGTGTTTACGTGGGTGTTCTTGTTGAATAAAAATGAACAAAGGCTGCATGTTAACGATCATGTGGCAGCCAAAAAGTTTACCTCAGCAATTAAGTAGAATGTACTAGATCAGTGCAATACCAGCTCCGTGTCTTCTCTGGTTAAACAATGTCACCAGATGGCAACACCATCCCAACTGCCCACATTTACGTCACCGGTAACCTCGTATTCCGCAAAGGGAAATACGTTTAGAGACAAGCTAAAACTCCCCATTTCCTTTTGTGTGCTATGCAACACTGTCAATAAAACATTACAACACAAAGGCTCCAGCAATGAAGGGGGTCCCTCTCTTTCGCTGTCAGCATGGAACCTGACCACTGCTCACGACGTGGGACCATGGGCGGCACAGATGTCTGCAGCGTCCACAGATGCAAAGCATGGGCAAATGTACAGAGAGAAACGCAATGAACTCGACTAACTGCGGCATGCATTCGTTGTTCACATGCTATGAATGGACATCTGTAATCAAGCGTACACATGTACAGACACCTGCTACATTCCGCAAAACATATGAGTAACTGTGCACATTTTCTCGAGATCTCTCATGTGCTGCCTTTTGTTCGGAAGCTTGGTAGCATCAATCATCGCCAGGCTGACCACGAAATGACCATGGAGTGACCGTGCCGATCACCTAAAGGAGGGTGGCAGTACGCAGGTTTCCCCTCAGGACGGTGTCCATGGCAACCTGGAACACCACCTGGACGTTGCTGGTGTCAGTGGCCGTGGTGAAGTGAGGATATACCACCTTGTTCGGGTCCCGGTTGCGGCTCTGGAACTTGTGCTGTATGAAAAGCGCGCCGCTGTCCACGTCGTAGTCAGCACCTGCATACAGAAGTGCATTCAAGAATGCAACTTGGATTGGGTAAATTGTCTTGGATGCACCAGTGCTTACTGAACTCAATGTACGAGCCTCACAACCACAAGATTTCTGCAAATTTCCTGGGAGACATCTACAATGCTGCAAGTTCTGACATCTTGTGTGTTTATTACGAGTTTGTGAGAGCACCCTGTGTTAATGTCGTAGTGGGTATGTGCACCACAAAGGTACACGGTCCTTTCGATTCACACGGAAGGAAAGAGGTGACAGGACAGATAGACAGGACAGAGGTACAATCACAAAGACCTACAGAAGTAAAGAAAGCTAATGCGTAAATAAGTATGTGTGTGGCTTCCATTCAGTGAATTGAGTTGGTTATGTGATCCACAGTCATTACGTCACATCGTCAATGTATATACCAGTGTGATCGAATGCAACCACCCATCTAGGAAGCCTTTCCTTATGACCTGTGATCTGTGCAGGTCTGCAACCACTGCCAAGCCACTTGATGGCAACTAGTTTTGAATGCTGCAGAGTGAATCGCTAACATGCCTGCTCCTGGCAAGCTATGTTGAGCTTCGTAACAAGGGTTCTGCCACCGCTAAAATTACATTAGGTCCATATGTGTTCATGAATGTGCAGCGCATTGGAACCACAAGTACAAAAAATGCATGCATGAAGTTCTTAAAAAGGATTGTCAAGCCTGAACCAAAAGCTGTTGTTTTTTGTTTGTTTTTTGTCTACCTCCGGTTGTTCCAAGGTAATGTGTTTTAAAGAGAAGCTTTCTCTGCCTCTGCCTTCGACTTTCCACTGCTGCTGCTGCTGTTACTGTCTTGCATGCCACATCAGGAGGTGGTTCAGAGCACGCATATTTACATGGCAGGAAGGAGCCAGAGAGGAAAGGCGATGCCAAGTAACTTGTTTGGACCTTTCCATTGTGTTGCATGTGCACAATGCTCTCTGGAGCTCCCTGGGCGTCGCCACAATACCCTCTTGACAGCTGTAATTATCCGTGAGGCCCCCTCCCCAAAAGCACTGCAGAAACTGCAGCGTTTACCTTTTTACTAGCATGTAACAGTCTAGAGGGGAAGTAGATAGAATGGCAGAGTGGAGGTAGGGAGGAGGTAGGTAGAGAAGGTAGAAAATGGATAGAATTGATGCAGCCACCAAACTAGTGAATGACAGCCTCGCCACTCTTTGCTCGCAGTCCCCACATTTGGGGGGAGGGCATGAGAGGGAAAGGGAAACATGAGAAGGCAAGGAAATGCTACTACTAGACATGACAGAGGTTGCGAACAAACTGGATAAATTTAAGTTCAGGGTACGGTACGGTACGTTTCTGCTATTTCTGAAAAATAAACATGCAAACTTGTCAAGCGGACAACTGACGCATGGCATGCAGACGCAAAGCTTCATTAATGTCTAGGCGACACTACGGAAGTGGTCACACATCAAATCAATACTTCTGTGGCTGCTGTGGTAGCTTTGTGCCTACGGCATTGCTGAAGGTTGCGGGTGCGATCCCGACTGCGGTAGCCCCATTCCAACTGGGGTGAAATGCGAGAACACTCGTGCACTTAGATTTTGGTGCCCGTTAAAGAACCCCAGGGGGTGAAAATTATTCTGTAGTCTGCCACTACGGCGTGCCCCATAATCCGTTTGGTTTTGGCACGTCCAGTCCCATAATTTAATTAAAGTTTAACACTTCTGCCACGATGCGATGTGACATGTGAGGCAATGGCAATACTAAACTTCTCGGAGGTTATGAACAATTTCACATAACACCTCAAGCAAATACGCCTCGCTGTGTGTTCTGTGTACTATGCAGACAAATAGCAGTAGTGCACACAGGGTAATGTTTAACATCACCTCACTTGTATTTGACTAAGTGCTGAAGAAATTAAACATTCGCCGTCGACATCACCTTTAATTATCGTCAATCAAAGCAATCAGCACAGAAAGCTTCGCTTACGTCGATTCCGGCACACAGTGCATGGGATCCACATAATTTTTATTTCGGTTTTAGGTTCCATTTTAGTTCAACAACATCTTTTGTTGGCAACAATGGCTAAAGTGGCATGCAAAAGAAGGAGAGAAAAAAGAAAAGAAATAGAGTTCAATGCAAGTTGTACAGCACAATCCCCCGCCAGTACAGCTAAGATAGCAACTACAGTTACGATAATACCATATCTTCACGTGCTTAACATGCACCAAAAATTCTAGACATATGCAGTGCAATGTGGGGGCAGAGTGCTGTATATGGCATGTGAATTTTACCTCCAGGTGTGCACTGCCATGAAGCAGTGTACACCTAATGAAGCACGGATTGCTAGTCTTGTGAATGCTTGAGTGCATTTTTGTATGTGGTTAATCACAGATGTGATATGCATTATATTTTTCATGATTTTTTCTTTTCTGTTTTTTGAGAGTTGTACTTTGAGGGTGCAGGGTACAGATCAACCTCGATATAACGAATGTGGATATACCGAATTATTGCTTATGCCGAAATTAAGCCCAAAACTTTTAAGGATTACATGCCATTCAAAATATTTATAGTGAACCCTTTTGAACGTGCAATGGATAAATCGAAATTTCTAGGGCTGAAGTACGAGCACTTTGAGAGCACACACTAGGCTTCTCTGCTGCACAGCGGTAGTTGGCAATGGCGCGGCGAGCTCTCCAGCTCTCGAGCCTGGTCGTTGCTGTGTTTACATCCGATGTGCCTAGCGCACCACTCGAGCATAGCAACATAAATGGCCAACTTGAGACATCACTATTTCGTGTTTACGCTGGTGGCTTTTGTGCATGTGAGCTTGGTGGGAAACACTGAGTTTGAAGGAGGAAAAAGGAGAGAGGAGAAGGATGGAGGCAAGCATTCCAACACATGGCGTGTTCGGCCCATCGCATTTAAAGATGTGGAAGAATGCTTGCACAAGTGGCGGGTTGCTGACATCAGGGCTCGAATTGTTACGGTGTCAGGGCCAACGCTTCAGCGCCACAAGAACCGCTACGACATTGTTGCAAAAGGCGTCTTGGGAGAGAGAGACTCTGCCAACACCATAGCAATGAATAAGTGACCGAGAGAAGAGTGACCTCAGATTCTCGCCAAGCACCAACCAAGGAACATTTTCAACATGGACGAAACAGGCCTCTTCTGGCAGATGCTGCCATGGCAAACTCTTGACACTCGCGGGCGAAAATGTAAGGGTAGCAAGCAGAACAAAGCCTGGATCATGGCCCTGCTTGCTACAGCCGAAACCCGCAGTAACGAAATCCCGAGAGAACGAAATTCTCGCCGCAACGAAATAATTTCGGATCCCCAGTGAACAGCCATAGGAGTCAATGCATATCCTATCTCGTGACAACAAAACTTTTTTCTAAAGCAATACCTCATTAACGAAATTTTGTAAAATGACAGTCCGCAAATAATCTACTCATGTAACACTAATTGTGTCCGGAAACTGCTCAAATGCATTTGTTGTGTGCTTAAATTGCATTAACTACCGCCACAGCACACTTGTGTGGCCGCCGCCATCACTGTTTACAATAAAAAAAAGCCTCGCACCACCTCGTGACAGGCGACAGCGATGATGATGATGGTGGTCGTTCGCCCGTTTCAGCAGGTGACTGCGTAGTGTTCGGGCCAAAAATGCAATTATTAGTATTTAAATGATACATACAAATTATACGCGTCCCCTGATATGTTGTTTTCCCGCACGGCGCGTCTCCTGTAATCCGGCTTCGCCGCGTGGCCTGGCGCCCGCGGCGGTCGGAGTGGTTGAGGCGAGAGAGGGCGCGAGTGCTGCGCTGTTAACGCTGCCGACAGGCGGGGTCACTTGGGCGCCGATAGACAAGGCGCTTCCTCTTTGGTTCAGGACAGCAAGCAGTGCGGACGTGCCGTGCCGCGCGTGCGCCGATCCATGCTTCTGCGAGACCGTCTCGCGTGGCCGCCTTGGAACGCGCCACCGTTCGCGTGACCGTACACGTGAACGACCAGGCGTTGGGATCCAGCATGGGGCGAACATATTCGCTCGCTATCCGGTCACGGTGAGTTGGACTTCTAGATTTGTTGCGCGCCTATCAGCATGTTTTGGGGATAGCAACTCGGCTAGCAGGCATTGATCTATGAAAGGTGCAATAAATGCCCTTGTGATTGTTTGCACTACTGTGTTGTCATTCCTTTGGCCCAAGAGCATGGGTGTGAGAACCCCACAACAAATTTTAAAAAAGACAAGAACCGTAGGCAATCTCGCAGTGAGCACATTTGATTTAATCCTGTGTGCCATCACAGCATGTGCTAAATGCAGAGCGAAACGCCTGCGTGCGTAGCAGCCAAATCGACATCTACTACACGTGAAGGCTCCGATAACCCAGATGAAGCTTTATCAGTGGGCTTTGTCTACCGCCGCACATGGTCGTGTGCTCAGTGTCGTTGGTGCTAGGGTGTGTTAATTGTGTGTCTGTGTGCCAATCGGACCATTTGCTTTGACAGCCTGCTAAGATGTTACCTCCAGCCAAAAAGAGGAAACTTATGACACTGCAGGATAAGGCTGCAATTATTGCCCAAGCTGAAAAGGGCAGGAAGAAAATGGATATCGCAGAAGAATTTGGAATTGCGTGCAGTTCGATATCTACGATTCTGAAAAACAAGGCCTCCATTCTCGGCGTGCTCGGAAATGGTGCGAGTACGAAGAACAAAACGGTGAGCACTGCGGCATTTCCAGACGTAGACAAGGCGGTGTTTGCATGGTTTGGTCAACAGCATGCCAACAAAGTGCCGCTGTCTGGCAGTGTTCTTCAGCAGAAACATTTAACAGGCACAGAAACAGAAACAGGCATGTAACAATTTTGTTGTGCACTAACGTGGACGGCACAGATAAACGGCCACTGCTTGTAATCGGCAGAAGTAAGAAGCCCCGCTGCTTCAAGGGAAATCGTCGGCTGCCCGTACAATATACCGCGAACCTGAAGGCATGGATGACCCGGGCCACATTTGGCAGCTGGCTCGAGGCCTTCGATACGGACATGCGGAAGGCAGGCAGATCGGTCTGCCTTTTTTTCGGACAATTGCAGTGCCCATCATGTCGATGACGTGGAACTGGGAAACGTGTGCTTGATTTTTTTTCCACCGAACTGCACTTCCGTGCTGCAGCCGCTTGATCAAGGCGTCATTCGTAGCGTCAAGTGCGCCTACAGGGAGAGGCTGATTCAGCGTCTGCTGCTGAACCTCCAGTTGAAGCATCCCACCGTAGTGGACATGTTCATGGCGCTTGAGATGGTGGCCTCCACATGAGTTGCGACGTCACCAGCCGTGATAGCTAATTTTTTTAAACATGCCGGCTTTATTGCCACTCGGCAAGCATCATGCGCTGATCCAGTGGCATCGCAAGAAGATTCGACAGCGCTGACGGCGCACTCGATGACAATGCTGATGGTGCAGTGCCGCCATCGCTGGCCCACGCATGGGATGAACTTTCTGTCGTGACAGATAGTGTTCCGGATGGGCTCAGCATTGATGAGCTCGTTTGTGTGGATGAAGGTGTTGTGGTGCATGAAGAGATAACTAATGAGGTCGTCATAAGTAGCGTTTGCCAAGGTGCCGACGACGCCGACGACCACCAGACCTCACCTCACCTAATCATGAGAGGACTGCAAACCCGCCGGATGTGTTGAATGCCTTCGACGTAATTCATTCATTTTTCGCTGAGCATGATGACGACGTGGCAATGGACCACTTTTTGCAGTGCGAGTCGAGAGCAGTAAAATTGCTGCAAGGCAGGGCTCGGCAAAGTAATCCGACTGACTTTTGGCAATAAATTTTTTTCTTTTTTTTTTTTGCAAGCCAATTCCCTTCCCTGTCTTTTCTGCAAATTCCCGCAAAAGCAAAATGTTTTGCTTTCCCCGGCGATTTTGTTATTGCAGGTTTCGACTGCACAAGCATGAATGGCACAAAGAAGCTTAGTGCATGCGGGATTGCATAGTTCAAGACACCAAACTGCATGAACAACTGCCTCTACCTCCCTGTCACTTTTGCTTGGAACAGAAAATTGTGGATGACATGTGAAATGTTTCGGAAATGGTTGGGGGATTGGGATGGAGAGCTTAAGGATCAGTGCCGGAAAGCGTGCCTCCTCGTTCACACTTGTTCGGCACATCTACGCGCAACATAGAACTCAAGTTTCTGCCACTAAATACCATGTCCAAGCTCCAGCCACCAGATCAAGGCATTATTCGTGCCTTCAAGACATTGTACAAGCAAAGGCTAAACGAGAGGCTACTCGTTCGCCCTCAAATGAGTGTAGAGCTAGAAATTGGCCTGCTGAGTGCAATACAATTGCTGAAAGAAGAAACGGTCACCACCTTCTTTCAGCCCGTTGACTTTACCGTTCACACCGAAGTGACTGAAGAGCATACTAGAAATGGAACTGCTGACGAATGTGAAGAAGTGCTTGAGCTCAAAGAAACGTGGAGCAATTTTTTCATGGTTGGTGGGCGACGTGTCAGACACGGTGACGGTGGCTGACTTTATTGGCAACAACGGCGCATCAAAGGTGGTTGCCAGACTAGCAAATTTGGAAATTGCTGCCAAGGTGACACGCCAGCAGCTTGCTAATGAAGTCGCGTAGGATTAAACTGTGCACTTTGAAAACACCTTGCCGCCAACTTGGCGAAGTGCTATTGCTGCACAGTGGATGCAACAGTGTGCAGCAAGGCATTATACGGCACGCCATCAATGCAGAAAAACAAGCATCCTGCCAATGTTTTTTAGGTCTCGATAAATTATTGCTTTTGCACAGGTAAGTGTCTCATCAATTCTAGGCTACCTGCCGATTGATTCACGCTAGTGTTGGGTGATTTTCCATGCAATTTTATATTGCGGAATATTGGCTATAATGAAGTATTTTGCAAATCCTGCGGAGTTTGTATAATTAGGTTCGACTGTGTATTCTGGGTGTGGCTTGTATGTATAAAGATACAGTATTTATGGAAACTATTTGGTTTACTAGAAGAACATCCAGAATGAGTCCACCACACTCAAGGGGAAAAAAATATTAAGAGTAGGAGCTTGCCTACCTTTGTAGTCCGGCATGTAATAGCGTAGATGCCGGTCTGAGTAGAGGATCTTTTCTCGGAACAGGTCCAGCTTGTTCAAAAACAAGATCTGCAATGAAGTTCATGTTGGTGTTCAAGTGCATCCGATGACACGCTGAAATTCCCATCAGCCATTAGTCGCCTGTTTTCTCTTTGGAATCACGAATAAACAAATAACAGAAAAAGACCTCAAAACACCTGAATTGTTGTGGCTCATGAGGATTTATACAAGGACAAATTATATTCAAAGTACGTAAAATCAATTTAAGTGTTATGGAATACATTTGATAAAATCTGTCCAAACCAATAAGGATTGTATAGGGGCCGTATTCTGTAAGGGTTCACTCTGGATGTTACGTCACTCGGAGAAAGAGTGGAACCAGTCAACAAGTGGCAATATGCCGGGAAGTATGACGTCATTGTTTTTGTTGTACTTTGGGGACAAACAGTAACTAAAGGATGTCACTAGTTGGATAAAAAATATTGGCTTGTATAAAATACTTGCACATTTAATTTCCAGTAATAGCTGCGAGCTTCCGACACGGACAGCTGGTGGTTTTAATTTCATACTGCATTGCTTATTATTATTATTATTATTTTGTCGTTAGGTGGTGCACCATATGTTACGTAATCCAGGCAGTTCTCTAGGTGTAGGCTGAAGCTCTAATAGGATTTAGTTTCGCTGGGGCTGAGCTTTTTAGGGCGGACTACTGTGATGAGGGTTCCGTCCACATATCCCACAACTTCGAGAATCTTGCCACAGTCAAGGAAGTGTTTCTTGACTGCAGCTTTCTCCAGCACCACAGAGGGAATCTCACCTACACTTTTTATTTTCCCTCATCCGTATTGGCCCTAGCGATGGCGGCAATGATGCGACTGACTGACGGTTGTGGTAATTCAACCGCTTCTTTATTCCCAACAAAATGCTGAAAGCCTGTGGAAAAAAAAAGCAAAAAAAAAAAAAACCCCACAGCATGCACAGCATTTTTGTCATAATGTCAATGTCACTAAATCTTGTGGTCCGAGATGTTCTAGCTCATCAGAAATCCATCGCGCTGTGTCTACGGAGAGCCTAAATTGCCTTCAGAACTCTCCTCCGCTCATGTCAAATGTGTGGTGCCATTGCCTCTCACCACGTCGATGTCTTTCGCCAATGCTTGCCACCAAAGGAGCAGCCACTGGCATGTGTCTCGGCGCGCCAGCCAGCGCAAGAGTAACTGGCGGCCTCGGTTGCCTTAGCAACCCTCGCGATAACAATTGCGACCCTCGAGTGAATCACTTCTATGTGGTTCTGCTCGTAGCAGGCGACAAGTTCGCTTTCCAGATGATTTGCAACCTGTGCGACGACAACAAAGTTTATAGTCACGCCCACCAGGGATGACGATGAAGCGCCGGCCAATGGCATTTGTGAAAGTGAACCGTTACAGAATAGGCCCAAGAGTTGCAAGATGACTTAAGAGAAAGAAACACAGCAAACAAAAAGTCACTGAGAGCAAATCGAAACAAAATAGAGCACAAACAAGATTTTGGCAGAGAGTTTATCTGAGACTTGATGAGTAAGCAGTAAAAGTTTACAGTGAAAGTTGAAATTTATGACATGTTTCACTTCAGTTGGAATGGCGTTCCAAACCCTTACACCTACAAAGTCCTACAAAAGCCTTTGAGCATATTGGCACTTGCGTAAACAATAAACTGTTACAGTCGTAGCAATAAACAACTGCAGTTTATCATTGAACTTTGCCTCTGTGTGTTCCTGCCAGGACACCGTCACCACTACATGACAACATACATTACGATAAATGAACCAATTAAACTTGCCATTGGAGACATGACTGCTTTTCTAGCTGGCAAAGAAAACAAGCTTAACATGTATATGGAAGTTGCCTACAGTTATAGTGTTAATGAGAATGGAAATCTCATCGTAAGATTTTTCACTGTCCTCTTTAGAAAAGATGTCTATTATCTATAGTGCACATTCCTATAGCCGTTTGAGATATGTGACATATAGATATTTGTGTGCCAGTTTTAGATGTGTGTGGTAGGTGGCGACTTCAGCATCGGTGGCAGACACAAGAGTGGAAGGAAGTTACTGACCATGGACGTGTCGGTGAAGAACATGTTGTTGCAGATGGAAGAGAACAGCTTCAGGCTCTCGTGCAGCCGGTTCTGTAACAAGCCACATGCAGAACGCACACTATTAGTGAGCAACATGCTCACAAGGAAAGGAAGCAGTGAGGCATCCCCACCATGGGCACAATCCCAAGCACTCACAACACAAGTACCTTGCCAGGAAAAATTATGCATCTACTGGACAAGTCGAGATACGTCACTGGCTAATCCTCGAAACCGAAGCTAGCGAAGCCTAGTCGATCCAGTAGTTGGTGAATGCACCCAAACTGCAGGACAAGCCAAGCTAATAAGTGTTGAGAGGCTGCATCGGCAGCATCTGTTGTTTGTCGCACGAGTTACGCACATCCAGCGTTTTTTTTTTTAATTTGTGCATAAAATAGTGACACGATGCCGGGCGACTTCTTCAAGCAGTTTCAAGTGGTGCCAACTCCACGCTCGATGTCAGCACCAACAAGGACGGTGATTAGCTGAGAGAAGCGTTGGACAACGACTGTTGCAAGAAAGCTGCGCTCATTTGGTTATCGCAACATGGTCGACTTCAGTTAGGTGCATGCATTGCCTACCTATGGCAACAGCATAACATTGGTCAAAACACAGACTGACCAGGTCACATGCAAGCATTATGTGCTCGTAGCAACACACTGACAAGCTTTCTTGAATGACTGTATCCTCGGACAATCACTTTTGGAGATACTACCATCAGTTTTATGCACTGGATGTGTCAATAAGCCACAGCAATCCTGGCACTATGACAAGACCACGTGTTTGGCACTGAGCCAAGAAAGCCGTCGCTGGTAGATGCCGATGCGTTTAGCCATCTTTAGAGTAAGTCCCTCATTCTCTGCTGCATCCAATATATCGGATGTTTAGGTTGCCCCCTCTAGACCCCATTATGACTGTAAATCCTTTGGAGGTCGAGCCATGCAGTGTCTGTTTTAATATTTAACAGCATGTTCGCCTGATTTTAACAGCATATTCGTTCGTGCGTTTCCCTGGTAGTACAGTTTCTTCAGCGGTTCTGAGGAAAATGTATTACAGGGGTCCTACTGTAGTTACTGCTTTCTTTACATTCTTTTTCAGCTCAACCTGTCTATGCTGAAGTCTCTATGCACGAAGTTAGGTTTGAACTATTTTGTCTAGAATTTCACAAAGGCTGCTTGGTTTGTGCACTGAGATGTGGCAGTACTATCAGAAATAGAACAGGAGAAGCAAGGAGCAGATAAACCAAGTCAGTGTAAAGCAGATGCCCAGCCAATGCTATCTGAGTGAGAAAAACATTCCGGAGTTTTATGTGCCAAAACTCCAATCTGATTATGGGGCACATTGTAGTGGGGTACTCCAGACTGATTTTGACCACCTGGGATTCTTTAAGGTGCACCTAAATCTATGTACACAACCGTTTCTGCATTTCGTCCCCATCAAAATGCAGCCGCTCCGGCCGGGATCGCCATAGCTGCTGCACTACTGCGGCGGGCACAGCATGAGTAAGTGCCCAATGCACGGAACTTAAAAGATTCTTCGCATCGCCCACTCACCACAGTGGGGTCCTCCTGGAGGGTCATGTCGTAGCCGCTCAGGGCCACGACATAGAGTACGGCCTTGACGTCGTCAAAGCACTGGATCCACTTGCGCCGTTCTGACCGCTGGCCACCCACGTCAAACATCCTGCAGGCAGGCGATAACCACAGAGAGAGATGCAACGCTACAGTACAGTACAGTCTCAAGTGGCATGGCGGTGAACAACCACACATCTCAATGGGGCACGGCCTACGGCAAAGGACCTGTATGTTATATCTGTACACAAAAACATCTGCGTAAAATGCACATATGGTGCTGGAAAATTTGGTTCTCATGTCTGTACCCCAATCTGAGAGACCTTTAAGGCTTTATTTGTTAAAGCTACAAAAGGTGCTGTTTTGACAAGCAGTCGAGTGAGATTTGTAGAGATGTGAACTTCTCACCCTGTTCCATTATACTAGAATTCTGTTAGTAGCGGCCTTTCAAAGTAAAAAAATATCACGAAAAACTGTACTTTTAGAAAACTGCATATTTAGGCTGTATATATGCCATAAAGTACCTTTTCAGTAATTAAAAGTACCTAATTCATTGCTAAACTACTACATATAAAATATATAACGAGTTGCTGCAGCGACAAGCAAGCGCTGAAACAACTCGAACTTAGGTAGAGCGAGCGCCATTCTAGCGCTGCCTAACCGACCGGCGCCATCCTCCAGTGATGGTAGATTGGTCGACGCACAATTCAGTTTATTACTGGACCACGGTGTACATTTCGAAAGCATTGACTACAATTTCCAAGAATCTTGATGTTTTTTCCTTCGAAAAGGGAGGAATCTTCATTGCAGTAGATGACACAGTGGAAGGAGGAAGTGCAAGCAGACAAGGCGCAGTCAAGTGGAAGCTATAAAAAGTAAGCATTCAATGCCACTAGACGTTGCCTAGGCAACTGATTCTTGGTCACATTACATGATGGCCGTGCTTTTTTCTTCTGAAGGTATAAACCTCTTACTGGTATGAAAGAGACAATGGTTTAGCATATTCACAAGGTTGCATGCAAGTCAGATTACGGAAAGTATACCAAGCCCAAGATAGATCACCGAGTCCCAACTACTGCTATGTTGCAGCCCTTCCATCCACTTCAGAAGTACTTCAAGGTGTTTTACAATCAAAATTACATATGGCGCTCTTTGCCAATAAGCCAAGACCAGGGTAATGTTGAAACAGCTCCTTCGCGAGGCAGCATATTCAGAACGGTTGGTAGCGGCAAACATCGGCGACACCAGCTGAAGCTCCACAACAAATCAGCCAAGTCAAAACAAACATGTTGCTCACTACAAACATGCAACCAAGACATATCAACCCCACGCAGAATCGATTGTGGAGATATTATTGCAATACAACAGGCACGCTTATGAGACATGGCGCAAAGTAAGACAAAGACGGGCATCTGGGCTTGGCATGAGCTGGTCACCATGTTGGCCTTTGGCTGTGCTGCTCTTGTGAATACAGCGCAAATATTAGTTTACTCTTTTGTCTGTGTCTTTCCGCATGTAGTACAAATATTCTGTGACCCCTACCTGAAGACAATGTCGTCGATCTTGAAGTGGGTCTCGATGATGCCGTTGGTGCGCACTCGGGCCCTGAGTACGTCCCGTGGCGTCGGCATGTACTTCTCCGAGCAGATGCGGTCCATGTTCTCAAACAGGCTGCAAAAGAGGCGGGCACGGTCATCCATTTCCCCATATTGTTGTTCTGCTTGCAGCTTTGTCGCAATGAAGCAGCATCATGTCACCTTGCCATCTGTAGCCTAGTGGGCATGCACACACCACCTCCTGACTTGCAAAAGCAACTCAATGATGACTTCTCAAAAGCAGGCGTAAGAAAACATTAAGCCAAGAGAGAGGAAAAGGACAACACACAGCTTGTTTTCTTTGCCTGTTTTTTAAAATCAAGATGGAAACTCCATCAGCTTTTTGTTGTTTTATACATTATAATTACAATCTCGCATTATATGTTGAGCCTGGTTCCGAATATAATGCAGTGTGATAGCTCAGGCTGTCAAATATAAACATATGCATGAACACACAGAGAAACAGTGTACCACATTTACTAACATAACAAACAGACTTTTCTCCCCGGACATAGTGCAAAATTAGGGTTAATTTGTCATGGTTGATTAATTAGGGCTGTAGATTCATTTTGATTGCCTGTAGTTCTCTAACATGCACCTAAATCTAAGTACACAATTGTTTTTTGCATTTTCCCCCCATTAAAATGTGGCCATTTGCAGCTGGAAGTTCAGCCAGTTCTGTTTACTGTTTACTGTTCACACAGGGCTCTAAATGACAGAGAGAGACAGAAGAAAGGGGAAACGAAGGGAGGTTAACCAGAGGGGAAGATCCGGTTTGCTACCCTAAGCTGGGGAGAGATGGAAAGGGACAGAGAGAGAGTAGAGAGAAAGGGAGCACAGGTACACAACCACAGTCTGTCACTATCACCACAAACTATCATTGCACAGGGCAGCAGCACTCGTAGCACTATAACAACCAGTTCAAGCTACAGCTGCTTGTAGAAACAGAACCCCCAAGCCTTAGAGGAAGTACATCGGTGCATCACTCACTACAGCGCAGAGTCGTTGAGCTCGTACTCGAAGCCCCGTGCGACAGCCAACCGGACACCCTTGTCGTTCCAGAGGTTCTTCAGGGCGGACGCCACAAATGGCAGCATGGTCATGCTCTCGTCAAAGCAGCACTGACAGCTCAGCACCGTCTGCGCATACATCTTCAGTGCAATGGACCAGCTTAAGGTTAGGCTCAGACAATTGCCATTGCAATAAGGAGAAAAAAACATACATAAACACTCGCATAAGGAGTGCTTTCATCAATAGAAAGTAAGACATCTCAAAATACCTTAACTACTTTAGAGGAATGATAAGAGGAAATGAATATTAGATGGAAAACGAGTGTTGCCAATATTCTAGTTGACATCATGAGGAAGAAATGGAGTGGGGCAGGCCATGTTATTGTATAGGGCAGATAACTAATGGTCAAGTGGAGTAACAGGATTGGGGCCAAGAAGAGGGAAGCACGGTCAACAACAGCAGAGAAGTAAGTGATGTGATGAAATTTAGGATATTTGCAAACTTAAGATGGGTTACAGTTGGTGCAAGACAAAAGTACCATGATTAGAGTTCACTAGGAAGAGGCCTTCATCCTACTGTGGACATAAAATGAGCAGATGATGATGCTGGTATCAGGCCATGTACAGTCGGACTCACTTATAGTAATATACCAGTTTTAAAAATACACTGGCTGGTGAACCATCAACTTTTGTATGCATTCTATGGTGAAATAAACTGCTTACTACAATGCTCACGTGCGGCTTTGTCAGTTATAACAATTTGGTTACCAGGTGTGTGCACTGAAAGAATAAAAATAAGCAAAATCCACAGAAAAAACAACAACGAGCAGCTTCACCACACTCGTGTTTGTGCCGTACAGCAAGCATGAAATGCCTTTGTCGCATTGACAAATAAAAAATTATTATGCACAAACCATCGGCAACAATTGTCAATGTAAGTGATAGCCCAAACGAACAAACGGATGGACAAGGGAGTGAGGTGATTACACCCTCCTCATCTTGCCACCCATCCCCGCTAGTACTCGCTTGCTCGAGAGCATACACCATTTCCCTCGCCATCTTCGTTCCCCTTCAAGTTTTTTTCCTGACAGCCATGGAGATAGACATGTCCAACCTTATATTTGTTGTCATACCACATTATCATCGATTCCTCTCCATTTCTATGTGTTAAATTGCAAATTTGAGCCATATGTTTTTACTTTCACGAATTACTTTGCACTTTTATTACCCCCCTTACTCAATGCCCTGTCAAGGGGCCTGTAATGTATCTTAAATAAATAAATGTGACAAAAGATGATGATGACAAAACTTTGCCGCTAGCGACACAACACCCTTATTGCAGGGCGTCTTTCTGGCTCAGATAAAGATATTGCTGATCTTCTGCAGATGTCGCTTGATTGAGCCAGGCTGGGCCAGGCTGGGCCAGGCGGGATATTGGGCCACGTGGGGCCGGTAGTGGGACATTCCCAAAGGACGTGCGGTCCATTAGAGTATCCCACACAATGGAGGCAGGCGGGAGGGTCAGTTGAGTTGATTCAATGGGCCCATGCATGGGTTAAAAGAGTGCTAACAGCAGTTAGGCCTTAGCTGCTTCAGTATGTTTCTGCAACAGTGTCAAGGACCTAATATATCTGGTGCCTGTAGTAATTCAGCTCGGGCGAGCATGCTACCTCTTTTGTTGCCTGATTTTCCAGCATGTTCTGTTATTAACGAATGAAAGCCTAATCTCTCCTCCAGCTCTTCCCCGCAACTCGCGCGCCCGAGAACATGGGAACTGTCCCTTGTCTTCCTGCGGCAAATGAGCAAGCGAATTAAGGAAGTGACAGTGCCCTTGCCTCCCTTCTCATCCCTCCTCACCACTCTATTGTGCGAGAGCTCATGAACAATGACCCCCCCCCCCCCCTTGCAACTTGGTTGCCTGAAAGGATGCGCCTTTTTCGCTGGCGCTTTTCCTCGCCTTTCCTCGCCCATGTCCGACTGTCGCCTTACCACTTACCTACAGTGAAAATGGCCAAAAGGGCCAAAGAAAGCTATTAGCTTAAAAAAAAAAAAAGTACAATGTGAGCCACTTCGCCACATCCACCTTTGTCCCGCATATCCTGCACAGCACACCTTCGTCGCATCACATTGCCGGCCTCGTATGCCCCCTCACACCGGAGGGCACTGTAAAAATGCAAGAGGCTAGGTTTTAACCGAAGCATCTTGTGTGCCCACCTTATTCTTGGGATTCTCGAGGTTGATGCGCAGGATGCCCATGCCTGTCAGGACGTACTTCATAGAGCCCAGCAGGTTGTCCAGCACCGTCGGCTGCACAGCACAGGCACCATTTGACAAAATATAGTTGAGTGACTGCTGGCACACACTGTGCTCAGTATAACAAACTCCACAAAAATTTCCCCCACAGAACCACATCTCGGCAACATAACTCCCGAGAAATGCCGATACTGAAAGAAGCCCATTCCTGCTGTGACATCACACTAATGGGCTAATGCAGCTGTCTGGCTCATCTATACACCATATTCACTCGATTATAACGGCCAGAATCTTTTTCTGGAAGAATTTACTGAAATATGACATGCTCGTCGGAATCGACTACGAATGCGATAGGCAATGCCCAAATTCTACCCTCCCAATTTCACACCCCATCTTCTAATCTCAAAGGCACTGCTTCGTCATGCTCTAAGCGCAGGAAGTTTGTCAGCATTGGACGCATCTAACTCATGCTCCAGCAACTTCAGAGTTTAAAATATTTATTTTTCTGAGGGAAAACAAATTATGCTGTTCCTCTCGATGATCGGAGTGTGCAGTGCAATCGAGGGTGTTTCATTTTCCATTTCCGTCCGCAAATAAAACTGGCTGTGTGTTACACTAGGGGGTGCGTTATAATCGAGTAAACATGGTACACATTCAATTTCAGGTGCCCAGTAGAGTATTTGATACTGCATTCTTAGGTTTCCACAGACTACAAGGTTGCGTCACCACCAAATTGTTTGTGACAGCACCTACCTCTCCTGCGCAAGAACATGGTTTGCAACAGTCTACAACATTTACAGTGGAACCCCAATTATACGACTTTCTCGAGACAGCGAAAAAGCGTTGTAAAATCCAAACATAAATTATGTCTATAAGAATACTACTTATATCGCGCGACGGATTTACGAGAAACTTCAATGTAAACTACTAACATATTCTGCAGGGCTTGGAAACCCAAATTACCAAGAAAGTAAATGCGATAAGAATTAATGCTGCAGTACAGGCACCATCCATGCTTTATTCAAACAAACCTTTACAGCACTCCACTGCCCACTGCCATGATTCCTGCCAGCCGGCGCGAACTCTAAAAAAAGGTCGGTAATTTTCTTTTGGACCTTGTTTGATCCGTGAACCAAGAGCTTTCGCTCGAGTTAGGCAACGTCGAAAAGGAGGTCCTCTGGAGCGGCGTGTGAGCAGATGAAGTTCCGGATGCCATCCATGTGCCGTAGCACCTCGGCAAACGTGGTAGGCACAGGCACAGCATCTGTGGCGTCATCGTTGTCCTTGTCCGATGTCGCAGCGGTGTCGGCACTACGCAAAGCCTCCTCAACAGCATCATCCAGCGACACCACGCCGCAGATTGCAACGTTGTCGTAGGCCTCCATGTACTCAGCGAAGGCTGTGGTGAGGTTTAAACCCTCGAAATCGTCGGCGGAGAAGCCTGCATCGGCCTCGAGTGGCATCAAGGTTGTTACGTCCCCAGCAGAGGAGGGAGTCACTGGCTCAAAGCCACAGTGCTTGAACGAGTTAGCGATTGTGCTTCGTGACACTTCGTTCCATGAACTGGCAATAAAATGCATGGTGTCCAGCACAGTGATCTTTTTCTCCAACTCGCTGTGCTCCATAGCGACCAGCCGACACTGCAGTAACCGCTTCTGGTACCTTTGCTTGACGCACTTAATGATGCCGGCATCCAGTGGCTGCAGCTGGCTTGTGCAGTTGAGCGAAAAAAAAAAAAAACTTTATGTTCCTCAGGCTGGACGTATCGGGTGGGTGGCACGGTGCGTTGTCCACGAAAAGGAATATTTTCCTCACCTGAGCACCCATTTTGTTATCCAGCTGCTGCAAAAAATTGCTGAAGAGCGAAGACGTCATCCACGCCTTTTTGTTGAAGTTGTAGCTGCATGAGAGCGTCTTCAAGTTCTTAAAGCACCGTGGCTTTGCAAACTTTCCAACCACGTGCACGGGCAACCTCTCGGAGCCATCCTCGTTAGCACAGAATAGTGCCGTCACAAGCTCTTTACTATGCTTGCCACCATGACAGCTGTCACCGTTAAACGCAAGGGTTTGCTCGGGCTGCATATGGTAAAAAATACCCCTCTCACCGGCGTTGAAAATGTCGCAGGGCTTGTATGCAACAATCATCTCCGGCAGAGACTCCATTCAGTTGTTCACCGTTGAAACGTCCACAGAAGTGCTTTCTCCGCAGGAGCAGCTGTACACAATCCTGTTTCGTTTTTTAAAGCGATCCAGCCACCAGTTCGATGCCTGAAAGTCGTCGATGCCCAAACGCAATGCCACAAGGCCTGCCTTTTCATCTAGAACGGCGCCGTCAACGTTGATCGCAGAGCTCTGTGCTTGATGCAGCCACTTGACGAGAACTTTTTCTAACTTCTCATGCTGTCCTTTTGCCGCTTTCCGCTTTAGCCTGAACTTGTTGGCATTCTGCAATATCACCGCTTTGTTTGCCAGGATCATCTTAAGCTAAGATTCGGGTATCTTAAGCTCCTGGGCAATGCTGGCTTTCGTGGCTCCATGCCGCTTTTCCACTTCCTCTATAATATTCAGCATATCGCCTAGCGACAGGACTGTCCGCTTTCGGGAAATCGTGCATCACGTTGCTCCACACAACTCAAAACCTCCACTGAATGATGGTCACTAGGATTACGACAAACAACATGTGTGATAAACCTAGGCATCTCCGCGATACCTTGTCAACGATCTGCTGCTAGGAAACTGGAAGGAGAAAAACACTTCCCCAACGCGACGAGAGGCACCGCCGCGGAGAAGAGAGGGAGAAAGTGATTGTGGAGAAGAAAAGGCGCTATTTCAGCGCAGCGGGCATCGCGGGTGGCTGCTGGTGGGGGGGGGGGGGGGAGAGAAATGCTTCCCCAACGCGACGAGAGGCGAAGCCACCGAGAAGAGAGGGAGAACGTGATCGTGGAGAAGAAAAGGCACTATTTCAGCGCAGCGGGCATCGCGGGCGGCTGCTGGCGGGGGGGGGGGGGAAATAAACGCTTCCCTAACGCGACGAGAGGAGACGCCACCGAGAAGAGAGGGAGAAAGTGCTTGTGGAGAAGAAAAGGCACTATTTTAGCGCAGCGGGCATCGTGGGTGGCTGCTGGTGGGGAGGGGGAGAGAAACGCTTCCCCAACGCGACGAGAGGCGCCGCCGCCGAGAAGAGAGGGAGAAAGTGTTTTTGGAGAAGAAAAGGCACTATTTCAGCGCAGCGGGCGGCTGCTGGTGGGAGGGGGGAGAGAAACGCTTCCCCAACGCGACGAGAGGCGACGCCACCGGGAAGAGAGGGAGAAAGTGATTGTGGAGAAGAAAAGGCGCTATTTCAGCACAGTGAGCATCGCGGGCGGCCGCTGGTGGGGGAGAGAGAAACGAACAGTGAGACAAGGCAGGGAAGAAAGCTGCGCCACAGCGAACCAGTCAAGCGGTGTCAAGTGCTCCGTATGTGGAGAGACAGAGCGAGGAAAGAGACCCGAGGCACTTTTCTTTCATCTGCCGTTCGGTCTCGCGCTTTGCGAGGGTTGTCGTATAACATGGGTCAGGCGTAAAATTGCGTCGGGTAATGGGGTGTTTAATGCATTGCTTCTATGGGGACTTTGCCAGGACTGCTAATCCGTTGTAAAACCTGGGTCATCACAAAACCGGGGTTCCACTGTAGTTTAGCTCCAAAAGCTACTCGTTTTGATGGTATTGGGGTGATGGCAAAAAGTGGGCAGTTCTTTGCAGCACTGGCACAAACTAAGAAGGCTGAAGACTGGAGTTAGCCAAGGCGCGATGGCCCTGTGTGGATAATGTGGCAACATTTGAGAAGTATTTCTTCCCTTGTCTATTTCAACGAGTACATTCATGACCAGTTTAAGTGTATCATAATGCTTTCCTTAGCCGACAAAAATGCTTGTTTATTAAAGCATTGATTACTGTGAGCATGTGTCTAGTGTAAGACATTCAGTGAGAGCACATTTAGGCCACGAATAATGTGTCTAATATATAACTGCATATAAATGTGGCTTTCCTTGGTAGATTGATCTGAGAGGCAACACACCACATTTTGTTGCAGAAAGCCACCACAAAGATGCCAAGTAATCGCACAATTGCACTGACTGGCCAGTGCCAGTAAGCGCAAGGACTCCTGAAATTCTGTCAAATCAGCACCTGTTGCACCACTGTCTGTAGCTGCCAATCTGCCACAGCTGTACCAGTCAGTCTCAATCCCAACCAACTGCCACGGCATGAAAGGGATGATCTTCAAACACATTGGAAACTGCAAAATTCCTGCAGCCCTCTATCGACTGAGCCCAATGTAATGAGTTCGACTCCCAGCCACTGAGGCCACGTTTTGATGTAAGGTGCTTAAAGCATTCGCAGTCATTGCAAATGAGGTCTCCCGTGGCACTAGTTGTTCCCTTAGCATGTTAAATGATCCCAAATGAGCCACAGTGGACTTGTTCTGCAACAAAGTAATTCTTTGCAAATGTGTATCAATACAGTCTATTGGGTCATTTTTGTCAATAGCAACAAAACCCCGCTTATGCATCGCTCGATTTTGTGACGACCTGGGTTTCACGATAAATGAGTGCAGTTCTAGTGAACTCCCGCCCTCATAAAAACAATACATTAAAGAGCTCGACTATACGATGCGAGACATGCTCGTCCCGCCTCATGTGATGACCAACGTGAAACTGCGAGCCCAACGGCAGGCACGTGACAAGCGTCACCAGCCTCCAATAGCTCCTTTACGGCGCCGTCCCCTCCGTATGCGGAAAATTACAAGTGGTTTCTGTGCTCTCTCCCTAGCCGCCTTTTTCCTTCCTTCATGTATGCCGCCCTCTTAGCATTTGTTTTCCCTCCTCCTCTTTACCTTGCTCAACCGCTGCTAACCTACGTCCTTTCATTGCTGTTTCATTGCGCTTTCTCTCTCTCGGTGTCTTTTGTGTTTACTGCTTGTCCACATGCTTCCACACTTCTTTTGCCAAGATGGTTTCACCTTCGCGTGACTTGGCATTGAATGCCTCCGCATTATTGGTCAGAGTGTCAGCCAAGCTTGCCATTTTTACACAGTGTCAAGACTGCTATCAGCCGTCTGCATCGATGCTTTCAGTGCTGAGTCACGCAAAAGTGATGCCTGAAAGTGATTACCTGAGACTACTGCCCCAGTAGCTATGTAAAGTACAAGAACATGTGTAGATCGTATCAGAAATGTGTGTTCACATACACAGACCGGAGCTTTCTGTTAACACACAAGCCCACAAGACCTTTTATGCGCCTATCGCTGGGTTCCTGGTTTCGCGTGGCTCGTTGCACGAGACAGGACGTGCGAGGCGCACTGCCTTGTGCCGACACTGTTGGCCATTGCCTCGGAGGAGAATGACGCCACGGATGCTGCCGTGCCAGTGCCTACGCTCGCGGATATACTACGTAGCATCGACAACATTCAGACGTTCATATGTGCAGGTGATGCTGTAGATAGCCTCCTAGCTGATGCTGCTCACTCAAAAGAATGCTCTTGCTAAATGGTTCAAAGAAAGTCTATAAGAAACTGACCAATTTTTTAAAAGTTTTTAGGTTAGAAAACAAGAAATGTTTGAGCATGCTGGCTGGGAGGATCGTGGTACACGTTATGCTAAATCCCTCCAATAAACCGTGACTGGCACCTGCACTGCAGTAATATTTTTTCATGTGCTTTTCTGGCAGTTTTCATTTCTGAGTCCTGCAGAGTATTGTCCTATAGTTTAAAGTGAAACTCCTTGCAACTCTGCTGCACAAAGTTATGTATTATAGGCGTAATTTTTGTAAGTTGGACTATACAATGATCGGATTATACCGTGTTTTCACATGGTCACACAAAAGTCATATAATCGGGGTTCTGCTGTATTACTAATATTTTTTTATTATGTTGTTCATTGGAAACCCCTGCAACGAAGGCCTAACACTACGCAAGCAAGCACGCAGTCATGAAACCAATGGGAGACGTGGTCTGAGAGACCTCGTCACTCACCCTGAAGCTACGCAGCTCTTCATCAGAGAAGCCTTCGCTGTGGATGATTTTCATCTGCTTCACGATGGTGCTCTTGCCGCTCTCCCCAGCACCTGGTGGGACATGGAAACAAAGCCACTGTCAAGACTCCAGCTGTCGCAACAAACTTGATGTGTGGGCCATCATTAACCCTTTCGGGGTCACCACCCCACATGCATGGCACTGAAAACAAGCTGCAAACAAGGCATACATGTTTTCTTTCATTTTTTTTTATTTTCTGTTTGTCAATTTTTAAAGACCTAGCAAATGTAAATCCACCCTGCTCAAACATTACATTGAGGTTGCGGTATTTGTAAATAAATAAATAAATAAATACACGTGCTACGAGGACTGCATGTTTGAAAGATGTGCCTTTTGCAACGAAACACCAGCAAAAAAATATAGTTATGTTCATTTGCCGCTAGTATCCTGTGAGAAACAGTCATCACTTCGCAAACTGGTGGCCACCACCACGCTGGCTGCATGCTTCACTTTTGCTTGCTGCTGCACGCTCACACCTGCACACAGTTTCTGGTTATGGGGGCAGCAAAAACCAATTTGTATCACATTTCCTGTAATTTCCATGAGATCCTTGCCGGCATACTTCTCTCACAGGCTTGCAATTCCTCTGTTGACAGGCAAGTGTTCAGAGATTGACGACAATGCCATGCATGTCTTTCTTTTCTCTTGACATGGGAGATCAGATTGTATCCAATTTAGTGATCCGGCAAGCAACTACTGCATTGTATTTGTCATTCGCTTGCTCTTTCAGACAAATTTATATGTGTGTGCTCACATGCACACGTGACATTTACTATGGCTGCATATGCTGGTTGTTTCAGCTATTTTGGAGATACAAACTAGTCACAGGAATTTTACTATGTACTCAAATACTTATTACTGAACATTCGTGTATTAAAGAATAAACCACATAGACGGTATGAAATCTTTTTTGTCATTCTAACGTTACTTGAGAAAAAAAATAATTTGCTGAATTTTTCTGGAAACAAGCTATTCTGAATTTAAGATATTTGTAATAGAAAAAAAAAATAAACTGCCCTTTAAGGGCTAAATGGTAAGTGTGATCTCATGCAAAAATCAGTGGATGAAAACAAAGAGGTCATCTTAACATGGTACCATAGAAGGCTAGCTGAGCACATAGATGCACTGTCAACAGGGTTTATTGCACAAAGTGAGATGCAAGCTAGGTTACTCGGTATACAACTGCTTTCACCAAGGATCCCCATCAAGCACAAACTATGAAAGCACCCCTCGATGAGCTGTAACCCAACCTGCAGTTATGTGCGATCAACCCTTAGTTGCACCGTGCACCACACCACACCAGAAAAACACCGCCGCTCACCAGAAGTCACAGCACGAGTTTTCCAGCTAGTGTGGCCACACATTTTTTTAGGGGCGAAAAGTTAACAAACTAGGCTCAGTGACACCACTTTAGTCTTTTCGCACTGATTTCTCTGTCCTTTGTCCTCCCATGCCAAGCTGTATGGTCACAATTCACCATTTGCATTCCATGCTTGCCATCTTGTGGGCTTTCTCTTACTTCCTTTGACATTGTGCACATCAGGACCATTCGTTGTGCCGCACCAAAGTAACAGATGTACATGCACTGAATACGTATGTATTGTGTGAACACAACTCTTCCTTGTCACATGCGCTCAAATTTTGCACAGAGATGGCATTTCGTGGTGCACGGAGTTTCAACACTGCGCTATATGCTTGCCTAGCTTACTGCATGCCTATGAACTGGAAATACTTGTTATCTGCAGCCATGCAATGCCAAAGAGAGAGAGAAAGAAAGGAGAAAAGAAAGAAAGTTGAGCTGGTGATTTTGCTGCAATGGAACAGTGGTGCCATCTGTCATTATTAGGGTGAAACAAAACATGCACCCGGTTCCGTCATTACAGTTGAAGCCACTTACAATAACGTTCAAGTGCCAAGAAAATCCCATTACTACAATCGACAGTTGTTATAACAGGGTCAAAAGAAAGTAAGCAGAGGGGACAAACATTCAAACATTTCATTGAGACAGAAAGAAACAAAGTCAAACCCACTTATACATTACCGTAGTTAGCAACATTAGAATGTAACAATAAGCAGCTGCCCCACGCTGAACTTTTGGGCATGGTCTAGGGTAAAGTAAACTGCTTACTACAATGTTCCCATGCTGCTTTATTGACTACAACAATTGAATCTGGCTACTAGGTGTCTGCAACAAAGAGAAAAGGAACGCGAAATCCAGGAAAATAAAGAAAGCAGAAAAATGTGAGCAGTTTCACCACACCTACCTCTGTGCAGCATACCCAACACGACAAGCCTTCGTAGCCTTTCTTCCATTTCCCTTCCGCCCCTCCGACATTGGCGAGAAGGCGGAAGGGAAATGGCAGAGGGGTGCACGAGGCCATTGATGCGATGCAATAAAGGTGTGATGAGCGGGATGCGTGGCACAAAGGCAACTGTGACAAACGGGCTTGTGTAACCCTCCCTTCACCCCTCCCTCCCGAGGATCTTGCATCCATTTTCCTTTCGGTGGACACACCTAGGAGCCACATTTCAGTGTTACAACGAATAACACGGCATGGAAGCATTGTAGTCAGCAGTTTATTTTACCATAGAACACATACAAAAGTTGACGGTGCATCGGCTGCTCATGTTATATCTAAAACATATTTAAAACCGGTGTTGTTATAGGTGCATTCGACTGTACATCGTCCTGCTCCTGTGAATGCTGAATAGTGTTTGTATATGGCAATGCTGAACGTGACATATACTTTCGATTGATTATGAATTAAACACTTAAGGGGACACTAAAGGCAAATATTAAGTCCAACTAAAGTGACAGAGCAGTGCTCGAGAAACAATAAGGCATCAATATTATCACGAACAGAGCCTTCATAACTGAGAAATTGAGGTATATGCAGGACGTGATTAGAGACTCCCCCGTGATATTAAAGTAGTTACCCAATGACGAAAGCACTCCTCAGTTCAATTCTGTCACTAGTACTCAACCACTCATTGCAAAACAACACATCCTTGTATTGTGTCATAAGACGAAATAAAATCCTACTTGTCCAGTTCTATGTCATTTTTACAAAAGGAACTCATTGAAATTACCCTCGACAATGACACGGGTGGTCCAAAGGTTTCGTTTTCACTCGATTCCGCACCGCCCACGCTTTTGCGTTTTAGTAGTTTCGTTATCGCATAGTGCTGCGCTGGTTTTGCTGGCTCGCGAAGCTTGCACAAACTGCAAGTAGCAGAGAATTCAACTTCCATGTGATGTTGTGGGATGCCCGAATGATCTAGGCCACTTGACCAAAAAGCTGCTGCAGCGAAGAATCCACCGCTCTGTCTTGGTTCAGTACCACCGTCTCTTGGGTGCCATTTTACTCACCAACGGCAGCAAAGGGTGGTGATGGTGTATGCAACTTCACCATTACCCGGTAGGGTGGTGGGAGATTTGAATTTCAAAAAAGGTATTCGGACCTTTCAGATACAACTTTCTTGTAAACGAAGTCTTTTCTTGGCGCGAAACACGCATTGCAAGGCTTCTGGAATGGTATTTAAACAGTCCACGTCGACTTAGTATTTGCCTTTAGTGTCCCTTCAAGGAATGTAGCATTCATATGTGGTAGCATGCACTTCCTCCACTGTGTGAAGTATGAGCACGAGAGCCGGTGCATTAGCTGGAAATGTTATGTATACCCCACACTGCCATTTACACAACAATCTGTATCTGGAGCAGGAAAACAAAGCATTATACTTTGGTTTTACGTGCCAAAACCACAATCTGATTATGAGGCATGACGTAGTGGGGGACTCCGGTTTAGTTTTGACTAGCTCAGGTTTTTCAATGTGCACCCAATGCATGGCACAAGGGAGTTTTTTAATTTTGTCCGCAATGAAATGCCATGGCCAGGATTTGATCCCACGACCTCGTGCCGCTAAGCACGAGGTCGTGGGATCAAATCCTGGTTACGGCAGCCACATTTCGTTTAATGGTCGCTTAGCAGCTATAGCCACTAAGCCACCATGGTGAATACCGAGGAGGAAAGGAGGACCATGCACCCACCGAGCAGCAGGATCTTGATGACATTGCACTCCTGGCGTGCAAGCTCGGCGATCTGCCGGTCGATCTGGGCACTGCGCAGGCGCGCCTTCCTCTCCTCATCGTCAAGACTGAGGCATCCCCCCATGCCCCATCACCACTGGGTGCCGCCACGTGCACCACCACAGGGAATTTGATGACACGGCGACTGGTGGGAGACGGCGCGCACCACTGTTGCCGCTGATGGAACAGCAGCTGCCTGCAACGAGTCCATGCCAATGTGATTGTCAGAACAGCCTTGCGCACACGAGACTGCACCGTGAAAAAGCCAATGCAGAATTTGCAGCTTAAGGACAAAACAAATGACAAAGGCCTTTGCGTTGCATTCCATGTCATGATTAAATACAAGACAGAAAGAAAAAAAGTTCCCGCAAGGTTTTTTTTTCATTAACTGTGTTTTAAAACATGTCACTTAGTACTAAGAATGCACCATTCGTATAACAAATTTTTCCACAACATGAATGCTACCTGATGTTACCTGAATAGATGTGCAACAAAGCGCCACCTGTGACCAATACTATTAAAAATAAATTTATCCAATGTGCTACGAGAATCCTTCGACACTTATGAAAGTACAGAAGACAGTCATCAGGAGTCCCAGTAGGATGTGCATAAATTACTTAAATGGCAGCCACATAAGACTGTTAGTTTCAGGTCTTGTATGGTGCAACGGTGATTCTGCCCAGGTGCCTGGCCTATATCGTCATCAACCTAAGTCCAGTCCACTGCAGGTCAAACGCTTCTCCCAGTAATATACAGTTACGCTTGTTCCACATCAACTCACTCTTATCTTATACCTGCTAACTTCCTAATTTCACTGCGCCAGCCAATCATCCACCATCGTCGGATGTTTTTCTCTTCCTTTAGCCAGTCTTAGCACACCATTCTGTTTCTCTGACAGAACACCAATAGACCTTTCTTTTTCCCACTTCACAACTGCGCTTCCCTGCACTTTGCATTAGCTCAGCTAATGGTAGCACCGGTAATCTTACAGATGGAATGCTAGCTACCCATGCTGCGTCTCATTTAATGCACATGGTTTCATCACAAGAGCCACGTCTGCATTTTCCATGTCACGGCACAACCAAACCATGTTGTATACACTGTTTGCAGAAATGACCATGCCGTCATTAGCTGGGCACACTGCCTGGCTGAAAAGCTAGCTTTACAGTTATACAAAAGGGTCCATTATCTGCTCCACATATTACATGATTTGTCAAACTCCATCTATCTCTCTTATCCTCGTCAGTGGTGGTGTGTGCGTACAAACACTGAAGGCGCAAACTGCATTTTCACCCATTTCAACTCTGAGGTGCAGGGCGCAAATTTTTTTCGCGCTTTCTGAATGAACTGCCAGCACCTTTTCACCAGCAGCAAGAATTTTATACCTAAACATTCCACCAAGATTGGCACCTTTGACATTGTATGGGAAAGCACATAAGTAACTTTTCATATCCTTATTAATTTTCAGTGCAATGATTACCGCGATAAAAAAAAAATTATATGGTACTAAAGGTCAAGTCCTAAGCTCCCTCCTACTGTGATGTTTAACTGTAATGTGCTTGAGAATGTTGAGACCACTGCATCAGAAGTCGACACGCAGCTCTCGCCACCTAGTAGCGGCATGTAGAAGTATGCAGCGTGCCAAAATTCACCGATGCACGCAAGCAGCATTGCTCAATGATTGTGATTGCTTCCTCACTGGAAATGCTTTTTTCCAAATTTCGGGCTGCCAAGTTTGGAGTGCAGCCCTTACATGAGTCTATACGGTAGTTTTCTTTTAGAAAGAAGCAGAAAACAAATTTTGGCGCTGCTTTAACGCACATTAAGGAAAATGCAGCAGGATGCAGCAACGTTTGCCTTTTGGAGCAGTTTGGAACAACTAGAGTAGCAATCACAGCACTGAAGGTGTTATAGCAGGAAACTTGCCGATGATGACAATAGTACCATGCATAGCACGTGGAAGTCATGTGGGAACCATGTATTTTGTTAGCATATCGCAGTATCCATGCAGAGATCAATGAGGATGTGGAAACCCTATGCTAGGCACTGGAATGTTAGGTACATTAAAGGAAAGCTTACCTAATCTGTGGTAGAGAATGTTAAAAAAAAAAAGAAAAGATTACTGCTGGTGCAAGAGTAAGGAACGTAAAGAATATAATTTAGGTCAATAAATTTCTTTCGGGATTAATGAGTTGCTCTAGCATGAACCGGGAGTACTAAAGAATGAAACTAGGCGCAGAAGAAAGGTAAAAGTGATGATCTTGGTGGCATCTGCCACCACACCATTTCAATTGGGAAACTCAATATTTGTCCATCCGTTCATCGCTGAGGCATGCACACCTCAAGGCCAATGCCAAAGAATTCCAGAAGATTTGATGACAGCAATCACTGGCCAATGCCTGCGGACTCTCCACAGAGTGGCTGAAAACTCTATGCGACTCGAGCATGCTGATTCATTGCAGAAAGTGTGACATTTTCCTGTGCATCATTGCTGGCACGGACTACTACTCTCAATTTTCGTTACGTAAAGTATAACACTGCCAGCTCTAGGCACGTGAAAAAAATATGTTCACAATGTAAAATGTAAGGGTTGAAATGTTAAAAATCCCATTTTCTAGCACACTGAGCCACTGTCACAAGTGTTGGCTTAATGCCAACACTTACGTTTGCCACGTTGCCAACACTTGCCACGTTTGTGCAAGCAAAAATGTTCTTATAATGAATGCACTTTCTAGGTGTTTGTTTGGATTCAAGCCACATTTTGTTTTCCTATCTGTATGATGTCTTTCTTTCTCTCTCAATTGCAAGTTTCAAGAAGCGCTCAGCTTAACATAGTGCGAAAGCAAATGGATATGGGACAGGTGCTTGGCCCTGTGTCTGTCTTCTTTCGTCCTGCGACATGTTGTGTGTGCACTTTTTGAATCCTGCAAGTACAAACCAACTAGCCCAGCAACATGCTCTTGCTTTTAACGTTACACCGATCACACTAAGCACACTTTGCGAGCTACACCAATGATGCTTTTAAAGATGGTTTATGCTCTTCGGCAAATATTATTTGCAAAAGCTTTGCACTTATGAAACACATACTATGATTCATGATTTACATTGTTAGCCTTAGACCTTGATGCCATGTGATTGTGGAATTGAAGCCAATGAGTGCTCAAGGAATGCACATTCAACAGAAATGCTTTGGCTTTCCTCAGATTTAATATATACACCACCAAAATATGCGACATAAGTATTGCACGCAATTTTGCACATCAGTGCGCATCGAAAGCGTTGTGGAAAAACAAAGGCCAATGTGCTGGCACTGCCTTTTACGTAAGCGTTCCTTCAAAGTGCTGTGTTCGGCATTCCCTGCCACATCTTTAAGCACATACTGGCTCCATAACTACACAACGTGTGTGCTAAAGTTCGTAATTAAAAAGTTTATTAGTGAATTTTTGTTGACATACTCTCAGGGCACGTAATGCCCGTAAAGACGCATAAGGCATGTGCAAAAGTAACATCCGCTTGGCTTGCACAGCGTTTCTTGTAAACCTGTAGAATGCTCTTGGCCAAATTTGTGAGTGCATACACAACAGTGCAGGCACTCAGACTAGTTATCAGAACGACTCCGTGACGCTGAAAACAACACACAACGGCAAACGGGACTACGCGCAAAAGCCCCGCACATTTAGTTTCGAGTGCGCACCCAAGACAGCTGTGCAGAGGCAGCCCAGTGCAGCTGTGCACCGATATTATTACTCGCGCTCCCGAGCCGAGCGCCTTTGCGCAAGACAGATGCGAGAAAACAAGCAGCTACGCGCCAATCGCAGCTGACAAGCGAGCGCTTGCAAGCTCCACCCCGCCACTTTTTCACGCTGCAATCTCTCGCATCGCTCAAACGAGCGCGCGGCAAATCTCCTGCTACACGCCCGTGCAAAGCCACCGAGCCACACCTCGGCGGTAGATGCACGCGACTTCAAAACAACAAAAAGAAACGAGCACGCAAACAAACGAAGCAGGCACGCAAACTGCGCGCGCTCCCAATGGAGCGTTGGCGGCCGGTGAGTTATGCAGCGAGCGTCAAGAATAGTGCCGAGATCATGCGGACATCCGGGTCTCGCGGTTACGCGCTACAGGTGCGTAGCGTAGCACCGTAGCGGAACGGCGGACCGTGGGAGCTAGCGACCCCGCCGACGCCGTGTGTTTGGTGTATTCAACACGACGGACGCTGCGAACAGAAGAGTTCTTTTTTTTCTCGCTCGGAGATCTCGCTATCACGGTGGTGGGTGAAGCCAGCAGTTATACGAGCGCAAAATGCGACGAACAACCCCGACCTACTACGGAGCGCGCGAAGGCAGCGATTTCCCCGCTGCGTACCATGAAAACTCGTTTCCTCGGGTCATATCTTAAGCTTTTGACATCGCAGGTAGTACTACATAGGAGTAGACAGTCTGTTCTAAACGCATGTTCCGCTAGCCCGGATGGTCGAACACTGGATCGAAACAGCCCCTGAGGCAGTGATGCACCCTACTAACACGCAACCGCCAACATTCGAGCGAATGTTCCAGCAAAAGTCGCAGGTTGCAGAAATTTACAACACGCAAGTGACGGCGGCACAGAAGACGGTCTAGCGTCTTAGCGTTATGGGTCGAATTCGCGGCCGAGCACATTTATCGGCTGCGGCTAGCACACGAAACGCTGCGCAGAGTGCAAAGTAGCCTGGCTGGCACCCAGCTTGGCGATGCTCGCAGATAAGACACTACGCGCGAGGAATGCTCCGCCCAGCTATCCCTTCCGATAAGACTGCGCGGCTTCGTCAAATGAGGTTGCTGCGCACGTGACGACAAAGCGAGCAAGCTCATTTGCGACAACAAAGCGCGCGTGCAAAGCACGCTGCGGCGGACATTTTTAAATAGACGGTGTGATGCTAATGGGTCGCTTACGCTCTTTTTTTTTTTCGTTGAGAGGGGTCGACACGGACGCGGTCACGATGCCTCGCCGGGCGCCGTCAGTCAACGTGGTCTCAGCGGCACCTCCATATGGCTCGTTCGGTCACGGCACAGAACAAGGTCGATCACCAGAGCGTCCAGGCGGAAAAGTGACAAAAATACGGCGCTGACAACAAAAAACGTGCTCACGCAATGACTCACGCACGCACGCACAGGCTTGTTGACATTCCCAGAAACCCTTACGAGAGACGCCGACGAAGCTTCGACAAGTCGCCGTGGCACGTCGCCAGCATCGACATAATTTAGCACTGAATGAAAAAAAAAAAAAGTATGTCAGCCGGCAGGTCACAAATTTACTTCGCTCGCAGCTGTTATTACTTTCCACTAGAACGAGCCAAACAGACATAATATAATGGAATAAAATGAGTCTACAGAGCCACAAATAAAAGAATACTTCATGCGCTCTTTGAGTAAATACACTGTATACGTTTCACAATACTATCAAACAACACTCGTAAGACTACGCGGACGTTAATACGGAGATAATTCCGAAGCGTATCAATGCATTCATTCAACTAACCTATTTATTTACCTTTGAGTGCCGTGCTTCCGTAACACAGATGGCGACACAGTCGGCCTTTCGTTGTCGCCTTCGGGTACTCTTCACCACAAAACTCGTTTCCGAGGATGTTGTCGGCGGTGTGTGTGCGTGGTTCATTGTTTTCCAAAACACACTTCCAGTGCCGAAAAGAACAACCAGTTACAAGCTGCCCACCTAGAGTGTGCAAAGTTTCCTCATTGCGTTCGGATCACGAGTGAAACCCAGAACGGCGCTTTCGGGAAACCAGACGGAGTAAGCCGCACGCATTACTCGAGCGCTGTGCAGGTAAGCCCAACCTACAATTCTCGAGCAGCCTTGCGTTTGCATTTACGCGCTGTCAAATATAATAACTGCGCGCATTTTCGAGCACTTGAAATCAGTCGAAGATGAATTTGATTAGATTAGGTTGGCAGCGGCAACGCGTGTTTTCGTCGCATTAAAATACGGAGTATATGTGGGCTAAAAGAATACGAATGCCTCTGTCAAGCACGCTCGAATTGAATTGAGTTGATAAGAAGAGATCTAAAAGTCTAACTGCAGCTACATGTGAGGTTATGAATGCTTCAAACACAACTGAATATTTACGCTAAAAATTTTTTTTGGCACTAAACCGATTTTTACAGAAATTCATGCGACGGTTGGCGCGCATGGTTTTTGCAACGTTGTTATATCATGTCAACTATACCAGCACATTTTGGTTGCAGACGCGGGTTACAGTGACCCGAGGTTTCGTGTATGATAAATGTACAAATAATCATATTTAGCTGCGACTTATGTTTGTTAATGTAGCTGCAACTGAATAGTCATATCATGACGTACGGGCGCTCCTGATAATTACTATGGTTGTGGTAAACGCATAATATTGCATTTGTTTCCCGATTCGCAGGCGCGTTTCTTGGCAGCAAGTGAATATGTCTCGTTTTTAAACATATTCATTAATTATCAAGCTTGTCCGCTGCAGAAGGTCATAATTATGGCTATTAGCACACAGATAAATAGGTGAATGGTTTCTTCCACTGCTAGTTGTTATAATTACTTATCATCAATTACAGTGAGGCAACCACGCTTTCATACCAAGCGGTGCGAACGCACTGTACGATTTATCTCACCCCAATATGGGACTCGTTCTCGCGATGAAAGTGCGGACACCGCCCTCGATCTGTATACGCACGGCGAACCGTTCCATTGTTTGCAAGTATCGCGCGGTATCGACATTCACCGTGCCCGCAATCAATACAATATAATGAGGAACCATAGGAGATTGATGACGCGTCTTCTGCTGTGCGGCGACAATGCGCCAACCTTTCGGTGTAAGATCCGCACAAAGGGCGTAAAATAATGGTTGCTCGATAATCGTAATGCTATATCTCTCTATATATACTTTCATCATTCATCTACGCCACCTGAGTTTATTTGCGTGTAAAAACATATATTTGTGTTAATATATACCTTTAGTCCCGTCGGTACAGGTGATAGTCGTCATCTGAGATGAGGCACCATGGTTTTAGGTTGTCGTTCGTTCTTTCTTTTTTTTTCTTTCTTTTTGGAAAGGAGGAAGCCGATGTGAGATACGATCAGATGACAGCATTGCACCGAGCCTTTCTCGCGGTTGCGGGTGGGTGTGAAGCGCGATATCAATTAATTAAACGAATATCACGTCTCGAGCTTTACGACGGCGGTGAAAAAAGAAAAGAAAAGTAGAAAGGGGCGTATAATTCTTCGCATTCTTGAGGGGAGGGTGGGTGAAACGACGGGTTTTCAAGCAGTTTCCTTTATACGACAAGTCAGGACACGGGAAGATGCGCGTTTCGTAGATGTGAGCGCATACGCGTTCATGCCATTACTTCGTCCTTTCGCCAGCAGGCTGCCGGTGGCCGCATTTCGACGAGCGCGAAATGCGGACACCCGTTCGTGCGTCTAGACTGACAGGTGCACGTCAGAGAGATCGCCCCATTCATGGTGGCCGAAATTCATCCGCGGCCCTCCAATACACTCTCGCAGCCCCCGAGTCACTTCGGGACGTCAACTCTCGAAACAAATATACATCGAGTAAGAGAAATGGATCGGGAAAGTAATGACAGCTAGCCGCCCAATGGTGAACTCGCTTGATCGAGAAATAATCGTTCGGCTGACCTGCGTGCGCGCATTATTTTCTTTTTCTTTTTCTTCTTCTCTCTTTCCACGCCACAACGTTGCTCTTTGTCCACCGCCGAGACTTAATGCGAAACCTGCATTCGGGAACTTGGAGCACGAGTCATTTTTTTCCGTCGGACCCGCTCGCAATCGCGATCGATAAGTCTTTGTCCGAAAATGCGAAAGGCAATTATAACCGTCCGGATCAGTGGACACGCACTGCGCATAAATTTATTGTGAAGCCTATCGTATAACTTGAAACTTACTTGTGAGCACCTCAAATTAACTGCAAGCGACTGGCGCGAATGCGAGACTACATGTGACGTGAACCTTCGCATCTTGCCACGGATGATAACGAAGCTTTCCTTATTATTTTTTTTTTATTGAAATCATTAATAGGAGAAGTTGGCGCCTTTATGACGGCACTGGCTATACTCCTTGTCACTTAATTAGCAAAGGAAGCAAATATGCACAAAACCGGAGAATAATATCACAACATATGACACTCAGTAGAACACTATATGTATAAAAACAACACAGTCCGACGTTTAATGAATCGCAAAGTTTCTTGCGTGAGTTCAGTGCACATCCGCATATATAAAGTCAAATATTTCGAATGGCCGAAAACGCAGAACACAAGCACTTGCGCTGCAAAATACACAACCCAAGTAAATACAAATAGCGTAAAAAAACACGATCACCACATAAATCAATTTTGGACACATTTATACCACCAATTTAGCTTATGGTAAACTGAAATTTAATATTTCTCCAAAATTTTCGTGTATTCGAAAAAAAAAACCTTTTGAAAAAAAGAAAAAGGAGAGCATCGCACGCGTAATGCGAAGACGTGGGTTCATTCGCCACCTGCGGCAAGTTGTTTTTTCATCCACTTTCATTTGTCATTAATTTATCATGTTTTAATTCAATTAGTAAGTATAAGTAATCTCCCCTATGTTTTCTTTGGTTCCCTTGTTTGTTGGCATCTCGTTACATGATTAATAAAAAATCGGGCACCTCAGTTAACCCCCTTTCTTCTTAATTCTTGTTCCCATATGATCATACGAGATTATTGGATACGTGCGTCGTATATGTGATACGATACTCCAATACTGCCCTCTCGTCGACAATACGGCAGATTGTAAGAGAAGAATTACTTCGATGTGCGCAAGTCTCTCATGTTGCCCCGGTGGCTTTCAGGACGGCTATGCATGAGAAACAGAACGCACGCGAACGCCGGCCGCTTCGGCCCCATGTGGCAGCCATGGCAATTAACGCCGCAGAGGTCGTCGATGAATGCCGAGGAACACCACGATCTGGGTACTCACATCGACCACCCTCCAATTACGAGCGCCGTTATCGCTCGTCGCGCTTCTCTCGACGAACGTCGGCATGGTTACGGTCCAGTGGCGTATATATATATATATATATATATATATATATATATATATGAGGTTTCTTAACAAGGATAACAGAAATACCATATGCAGAAGGAAGTCACATATAATTAGGGTCCATCGCTTCTGGATTTAATATTTCTAAAAATGGGGGGGGGGGGGTGGAGGTGAGTATGGGGGCGTAAGAATCAGGTGCTATTTCTAAAAAGAGAAACCCGGGGCGAAATCACGGTTTTGTTTCCCGGTTGTCCAAATTTAGGGATTTTCCTGGTTAACCTTTAAAAAACAATTAACACGAACAACGGTGTTTCTTTTTTACATAATTAGCCTTCTTTAAACAAGCGGAATGACACACGCGAACATGTAACATATGGCGAAGAGAGCTGCTGGCAAATTATGAGACCGACTCACCACCCCAAATGCTCGTCGTCACGCATTATTGGTATATTGTAAAGAAACCACATCAACAAAAACAACAAACAGACACGCGGGTTTGTTGATTCCTGTTCTCTGCGCTTTTTCTACAAGGCAGAAAAAAAAACCTATGATAGCTGGTGCACGAGGGTGTGTTTCGCCGCAGATGTGATGCTTTTCCTTATATATATATATATATATATATATATATATATATATATATATATATATATATATTGCAAACGCTTGTTGACTAACATATATGCACTGTGAGCATTTCTATGTCCATGCATCTTGTAGACCTGTCAGACTCTTCGTCCTTGCCTGCTGCATGTCGTCTTGTCTTATTGGGACACGTATGCACTCTCTTGCAGCAAAAAACTACTGGTGCACCAACTAGACGAATCAGTCACACTCCTTTGAGCCTAAAGTATAGTTATAGGCAAGCATCACATCTCAACGTCACAGCTACCACTCGCAATGGCACAGTAACATCTGCGCTGCGATAGTTTGCTTCCTAGCGCATTACCGCCGTTTACATTATGCGACGTGGTATTAATTTTAACGCGGCTATTAAAAAAAAAGGCAAGTGAAGGCCGGCACGTGCTGAAGCTATACTGTAATATATACCAGTTTTCGCTTTAGTGTTAAGCGAAAACGCGGCATATACCTTATTCATACATTTATAACAATCATACTAACATCTTCACCACCTGATTACGAAACGTAGGCAGCACTCATTAGCTGCGTAACACCTTCATTAACTATTATCCTTTACAGAAGGGCGAAAGTCGGGTGTAGAAGTCGCGTTCAGTAACCCCATTTTCATAAATTTTGTTCGGTATGAAAAACATTTATAATTGGAGGATTCTGCCTGAAAACGAAGGATGCAACATACACGTAACCCAGAAGTGACCAGATCTCCTATTATAATCCTGTCAAGGTGTGGTCAGTCAAGACTTGTCCGCGAATAATAATAAAAAACACACTAAACTGTGTTACAGCGCGAACGCAAAATGTATTTTCGAAAATGTTGCTCGATTTTTCTGCAAAACATATATGACTGATGCTAGTAATATACGCATTTTCCTGGTTATGTCGCTCTATTTTGCTAAGGCAATGGAGTACGTTATACACTGCATTGCGATGTGTACATGGCACATATATATGACAAGTAGTTCAGCAGTGACATTTACACAAACAATTACATGGCATAGCACCGGTATGTAATGATATTCAAGTCTAACGCAAACGGATGTGGTCGCGTCCTGTAAACGCGTACCTAAATGATTGCAGAGAAGGCGCTGGCGCCGTGTCCAAAGAACGCGGCCACATGTATGCGATTTGGACGGACAAATGGATCCAGGTAGGATCAGTTGCCCCCGCAGGGGCGTCTGCGTCAGCAGGCGTTTGGTGTGTTGCGACACCACGTACCCGAGCACACGAGGGTTGGACCCTCCCGCGTGTAACCGTGCGCGGCTTAGCCGTGTCTGGGGAAAGGGGGATCCTGGGGGTGGAGCCGATGCCGGGTGTTTGGACCTTTAAGGCCCCCCGGCGGAGGCAACACACCTCTTCGGCCTCTGCTTCACATAGACGGCACCCCCGGACTGACCCACCCGGGGGAAATCGGTAGTTGCCTTTTCCTTTCTCTTTCTCCCTCAAATCTTCGCCTTTCTCTCACTTTTAATCTTTCCTGTCCTCTCTTTATTTTCGCATTACTTCCGGCTTCGTAGGCAGCGAGGGTTAACCTTGTGCACTATATCCAGTCTTGGGTATATGTATTTGGTTATTGCGGGGTTGTACCACTGGCGTGCACAGAACTGAATATTTCCGTCCTGTGTCGTCCCCTGGTTGGGCTGGCTCCATGGTGGGCGGCGGCCATCCCTGCCGAAAACACCATACTTCTAATGGCCACTTCTTTTCCCCTACTACCTGATCGCCCTCAGAAACGAGGGCGCACCGAAGATATTTTCCAATTTCTTGGAAACAAACCGTCAAACTTTCCCCGATTCCATGTAATTCATTCGAACAAACCTGAAATGACCACGAGAATGATTTCTCCTTTCCTCGATCGTGTCTAAGTATCTCACTGAAACTCTTGGTACAGGCTATAAAGCATCGAAACTGGCTAGCGGCGATCTCCTTTTGGAACTCCGCGATCCGAAACAGTTTGAAAACCTTCCTAAAGTTAAGTCGTTTGGGGAAATCCCAGTAACAGTAACCCCACACCGAACTATGAACACCAGCCGTGGTGTTGTTTCTGACTACGATTTGATGGAGCTCACAGAAGCCGAACTGTTGGAAGGCTGGAGTGAGCAAAACGTGATCAATGTTAAAAGAATCATGCTAAGGCGCGACGGCAAGGAGATAAAAACCAAGCATCTTGTACTGACTTTCTCCTCAAGCATTCTGCCTGAGACACTAGAGGCCGGCTATGTAATGCTACGGGTCAGGCCGTATGTTCCAAATCCTCTCCGCTGCTTCAAATGCCAGCGTTTCGGCCACAGTTCCCAGAACTGCCGAGGCCGGCAGACATGTGCAAAATGTAGTTCCCGTGACCATGCCTCTGAAACGTGCGAAAACGCTCCACACTGCGTGAACTGTGATGGCGAGCACGCCGCATACTCGCGGTCATGCCCGTCTTGGAAGAAAGAAAAAGAAATAGTCACAATCAAAGTAAAAGAAAACATATCATTCAAAGAGGCACGCAGGCGGGTTGCACACCTTCCTAAGGCCAGCTTTGCCGAAGTGGCGCGTCAGGGGGCAGCGTCACAACGGCCTCCGGCGGCTGTCCGACCCACAAGCCGTGAGTCGGCAGTTACGCCATCTGCCCCCGCGACGGTTGCAGCTAGCGCTGCCCCGTCAACCCAGCAGACGGGGCCATCAACCCCGAAGGTGGGCGCAGCTGAGGCTGCCCCAACCTCCCCGGCCCCTTCTAGCGCTGGCAACAGCCGGCGCAGCCAAATCCCTCAGGGAGCCCCATCGACCTCCGGGCTGGTAGGCGCAGGGGTCTTGCCCTCCAAGGCGGGACTCTCTCGGGAAACATCTCGCTCGCAAGAGCACGTGTCCGGCGCCTCACAAGAGGCAATGGACACTACACCTATTCTCAAGGCGCACCAAGCGCCTAAGGAGCGGCGAGGCTCCCTCGAACGCTCCAGAAAGGGCAGAACCCCAGTTAAAGGGCCTCGAAAGAGCTCTGTAACCTAAGGCATCACCTCCCTTTCCGTACACACAGCACTTATTTACATTAAATATGGATACACAAATTATTCAATGGAACATCAGAGGTCTCCTTAGAAACCTTGATGATTTGCAAGAACTCATCCACAAACATAATCCAAAAGTGCTGTGTTTACAGGAAACACACTTAAAATCCAAACACACAAACTTTCTGCGTACGTATGTTACGTTTCTCAAAGATCGTGATGATGCCGTCGCATCATCGGGTGGTGTTGCGATTCTCACTCATAAAAGTATAGCATCTCGACCTTTACAGCTACGAACGCCCCTTGAAGCAGTGGCGGTGCGAGTTGTACTGCTAAACAAACTCATCACTATTTGCTCGCTTTATATAGCCCCCCATTCTAAACTAAGCAAACATGAATTTCAGTCCTTTATAGATGAATTGCCAGAACCTTATGTTGTTCTTGGCGACTTCAATGCACACAACTACCTGTGGGGCGACCCTCGTATAGATGCGCGAGGACGTCTTGTTGAACAGTTCCTTTTCTCAACTGGTGCTTGTCTTCTGAATAAGAAGGAAGCGACATACTATTCACTTGCAAACAGAACATTTTCTTCAATAGATCTTAGCCTAGTCTCCCCGTCACTACTGTCTGAACTTGAATGGGAAGTTAACGACAATCCTTACGGGAGCGACCACTTCCCTATACTACTAAGAACATATAAAGAAAACGAATGTCTACCACAGGCTCCTAGGTGGAAAATCGATACAGCCGAATGGGAGAAATTCCGAACTCTCACCAGGATCTCATGGAATGACATGTCCTCTTTAGGAATTGATGCTGCTGTGCAGTATTTTACAGCCTTCATTATAGATGCCGCATATAAATGCATATCTGAAGTAAGTGGCTTCGCATGCAAACGGCGCGTCCCGTGGTGGAATGACGAATGTAGGACCGCCCGTAAGAAACAAAACAAAGCGTGGGGGTTGCTGCGCGCCTCTCCCACTGCGGAGAATCTTATTAACTTTAAAAAAGCCAAATCCGAAGGCAGGAGAACGCGGCGACAGGCCAGAAGAGAGAGTTGGCAGAAGTTTTTATAGGGTATCAACTCCTATACAGAGGAGGGGAAAGTCTTGAACAGGGTTAACAGGATAAAAGGACGACAATCTTATTCACTCCCCCTAGTAAACACTCAAGGCGACACCCTGCTTGAACAAGCAGACTCACTTGGGGAGCACTTTCAGAGCGTGTCAAGTTCCAACAATTATTCAAAACCCTTTCTCAAATATAAACAACTAGAAGAATGCAAGTCACTCATAAGAAAGTATCGGCAGAATGAACCGTTCAACCGCCCCTTTAGTATTGCAGAGTTGAGAGCTGCCTTGAGCGCATGCAAGAGCTCTGCACCGGGATCTGACAGAATCATGTACGAAATGCTGAAAAACTTACACAATGACACGCAAGTTACACTACTTACACTTTTCAACACTATCTGGGACGCAGGGTACCTTCCGACCACATGGAAAGAAGCCATTGTGGTCCCTGTTTTAAAACAAGGCAAAGATCCTTCCTCAGTGGCAAGCTACCACCCGATAGCCCTCACAAGTTGCATGTGTGAGGTATTTGAAAAAATGATAAATCGGCGACTCATCCATTTCCTTGAGCAGAACAAAATGCTTGATCCCTATCAGTGTGGTTTCCGAGAAGGGCGCTCCACAACCGATCATCTTGTACGTATTGGAGCAAATATCCGGGACGCATTTATACATAAACAGTTCTTCTTATCGATATTTCTCGATATGGAAAAGGCGTATGACACAGCGTGGCGATACGGGATCTTGCGAGACGTATCGGAAATGGGCATTCATGGTAATATGCTAAACGCAATAAAAAGCTACTTGTCCAATCGCACCTTCAGGGTAAAAGTTGGCAATGTGCTGTCACGTCCTTTTACACAAGGAACTGGTGTACCCCAGGGTGGCGTGCTCAGTTGCACACTCTTTATTGTCAAGATGACAACACTTCGTGCATCCTTACCACCGGATCTTATATTCCGTCTATGTGGACGACATTCAAATAGGTTTCAAATCCTGTAACCTCGCAGTGTGCGAGAGACAGGTACAGCATGGTTTGAACAAGGTGTCAGGGTGGACAGAGAAAAATGGATTTAAAATCAATCCTCATAAGAGTTCTTGTGTTTTGTTTACAAGATAGAGAGGCCTGGTTCCGGATCCTTGCTTAGAACTGTGTGGACAACAGATACCTGTAAACAAAGAGCACACATTTTTAGGTGTTATACTTGACAATAGACTCACATTCGTCCCACACATTAAACGTCTTAAAGAAAAGTGTCTGAAAACAATGAACCTAATGAAACTCCTATCCCAGACTACGTGGGGTAGTGACAAGAAGTGCCTAATGAATCTCTATAAGAGCCTCATCCGGTCACGATTAGATTATGGTGCCGTGGTATATAACTCTGCCGCCCCGAGCGCGCTAAAGATGCTAGACGCTGTTCACCATCTAGGAATCCGCTTAGCCACGGGCGCTTTCAGAACAAGCCTGATTGAAAGCTTATATGCTGAATCCAATGAATGGTCTCTCCACCTACAGAGATCATACATCAGCGTTACATATTTCCTTAAGGTACGTTCTAATCCTGAACATCCATGTTTTGATACCGTTACCGATATGACGTGCGCTACACTTTTCAGCAATCGCCCCTCCATAAGACAGCCTTTTTCGCTGCGTGTGAAGGAGCTTAGCGATGAAATACATGTCCCACTCCTCGAGCATCGCTTCATGCACATAATCAAGCTCTTACCTCCTTGGGAGTGGCAGGTGATGCAATGTGACATATCCTTTATAAAAGTTACAAAGCACGCTCCTGAGGCCGAAATCAGAATGCATTTCCTAGAACTTCCGTACAAAGACTCCTGCGCAAAGTTCTACGCAGACGCTTCGAAGTCAAATGCCGAGGTATCCTATGCAGCCGTCGGCCCATTCCTCTCGGAATCCGATGTACTGCATCCGGAAACAAGCCATCTTTACGGCCGAGGCCTACGCATTACTCTCTGCTGTGAAGCATATAAGAAGATCAAAACTTCCAAAAGCGGCGATCTATACAGACTCTCTAAGCGTCGTGAAGGCCTTAATGTCACTCTACAAACATGAAAATCCCGTATTCAATGAACTGTATTCGGTATTGTGTAAAGCGTACTCATCTAACCAGAATATCATAATATGCTGGGTCCCTGGCCATAGGGGAATCGAAGGTAACGTTCTCGCGGACTAGCTGGCCACGTCAATCACTTTTCAAGCTGTTAACCCTACCGCTGATGTGCCTGTCACAGATCTGAGGCCTTTCCTACGAAATAAACTGCGAAATCACTGGCAGTGCACGTGGGACGCGCAAACAAATAACAAACTGCACGTTATAAAGCCCTAGTTAGGTTCTTGGCCCTCCCGAACAATATCTCGGCGAACAGATGTCCTATTCTGTCGCCTCAGAATAGGACACACATTTGGCACCAATAATTATCTGCTTACTGGAAGTGAACCTCCAACCTGTGGTAGATGCGGGGAGAGGCTGACCGTGCTCCACGTCCTTCTAGAGTGTCGGGAAGCCGAATCTGAAAGAATGAGACGTTTTTCCTTAGCATACAGGCAGCACATTCCTCTTCATCCTGTAATGTTCCTCGGTCCAGAACCGTTTTTTAATACAGACACAGTCCTAGGTTTCCTAAGAGATGTGGTCTTACATGTTATTAGTCCCATGCATTCATAGCGCTTCCTCTCTGTAGAGGATGCCGCTGCGATAATTGTTTTGCATAGCACATGCCTCCAGGCCCTTGTGTTTCAAGGGCTCTAAGGAGGCAGCAGTGCTCTAGGATTTCTTATAATCAGATATATTTTACCTATCGTATCATTCTTTTTAAATGCATCTAAATGTTCATAGTACAAGTCATACGTCATCGCCATAATTTTGTTATACAGATTTTATGCACTTTAGAGCGTATATTTTAAGGCCTCTTTACAGCCACGTCACACCAATTTCATAGTAATCATAATTACACTGCGAACACACTACCACAGACATGGCGCTCTTTGGTCATACCTGGCCCTTGCGCCATAAAACCCCATACATCATCATCATCATCAGGATCAGTTGAGGACATTTCTAGGACGACCTGAGGATGTTCAAATATCTCCAATTCCACGTCCGCTGGGCAACCTGTAAGTCCTTGCGCTGCCTGGGATTAAGGGTGTATACGGAGCTAATCTGCTCTTTTCTTATCCCTTAACGTTACACCTATCATTCTTCTTTCCATAGCTCGTTGCGTCGTCCTCAATTTAAGTAGAACCCTTTTCGTAAGCCTCAGGATAAGAGCTGATTGGGTGAGGGAACAAACGCGACTTAACGACATCTTAGTTGAAATCAAGTAAAAGAAATGGGGGCATGGGCAGGACATGTAATGAGGAGGGAAGATAAGCGATGGTCATTAAGGGTTACGGACTGGATTCCAAGGGAAGGTAAGCGTAGCAGGGGGCGGCCGAAAGTGAGGTGGGCGGATGAGATTAAGTTTGCAGGGACATGGCCACAATTGGTACATGACTGGGGTAGTTGGAGAAGTATGGGAGGGGCCTTTGCCCTGCAGTGGGCGTAACCAGGCTGATGATGATGATGATGACGACGGAGCTAAAATCGCGATTTTAGCCAGAAAAAAAAACGATTTTTTATATTTTTTATTTTGTATTTCTAGACGTATAAAGAAGCTCATCCCCAAGTTTGGTTCTAATCTGCGCCGTAGAAAAGAAGAAAATCAATTCTCTTCTTAAGACGGCGATGCACACGCACGCCGCAGACAGTGAACACTGTATCACCAATGTTAGGAAGTTAGTTTTTCGCGCATTTTTAATCATAGGAGACCTTCCACCGAGAGTACTGCAGACCGCAAAGTAAAAAAAAAAAACTAAAAATGAAAGGCACAATTCTGGCTGCGGTGTCCTTTTTTGTCTGCTCCAGCAGACAAGGGTGGCCGCTCTCTAAAGCTGAAACACAAAGGGCTTGAAGACTAGGAAGCAGTTGCCGTAGAGCAGGGTCCGTCCTATGAAGCAGGGTGCTTTGATTAGTTGTTTTGGGTCTTAAAATAAAGTAGCGTGTCCTGAAATCTATGACGGTCATATTTTTCTCCGTTTGCACTTATCGGCTGAACAAAAACCTTTAGGAAAACTATCGTTTCCAAACTGTTTCGCCAACACCTGCTTTCAAAAAACAACCAAAACGCCTTCGCAGTGGCACCTGCGTCCGCATATTACGTAATGTCCACTGGCGCTGTCTCTACTCACAGAAATCATGTCAATGGCAAGGGAAGGACAAGCGGGAGAGACATATCCGGGAAGCAGATGGCGCGATGACAAACTAGTGTCCCTGAATATCATGGAGGAAGGAAACTGAGGAGAGGCCCTACCCCCTCCGCGCGCTAGGAGAAAAGTGTGGAGGAAATGACGCAGTAGGTTCTCCTCATTTTTCCTGCTTTTTTATTTCTTTGCCATGGCTAGGGTGGCTACCATGGCAGCCACGCCTTTCGGGCCACAATGGCGGCTTTGTTTTGGTTCTGTGCGCTCACACGTGTTGCTCCGTAGGTTTCGTACCGTGGCAAAGGCGCTGTGCGGGCCAGGTTCGCGTTGGTCTCCGTGTTTTGTTGCGCTGCGTTAGCTGGACCGTGCTCTCCCGGATTTTGCTGTGGCCAGGTGGGACACGAGCAACTAAAGTTCGCGAAATGAACGCGCATGCAACGCTGTAGGCAATGTACCGCACCAGGGCAATGGCAACGGACGAAGGAATATCCGCGGGAAATATTGCCCTCTTTGGCGGAATCATGCTAACGTGCTAACGATTGTTTAGTATTGTGGCGGAGCGCGCGCGTCCGAGCAGCACGGTTGCGCGCCGCGCGGCGTGGTTTCGCGAGAAATGTAAACAAGAGAGGAGAGCTGGCCCTATAAGCGGAGCAACGCCATGAGCAACGCCAACTTCCAGCTACACTTTAGCTTCACAAAGAGTGAAGTCAGGGCTTCTCCTGAGTTTCCTTCCTCCGTGGTGCTGTATATGCTCCCGCAGGGAGCATATACAGAGACATAATATATGACGCATGCTCTGGCGAAACTTCAACTGAGGCTGACGCCGCCGGTCCTCGCCGCGCCGCACCTCTCCCTCCTTGCCCCGTCACGTGACAACGCCCTCTCAGCATATCCGAAATCAAAATTATAACGCGGTCATTCGGACTGCATCAGCTGGCACGGAAAGCGCGGCCATCTTATATGGTGCGTTTGAACCACATTCGCACGCATCCATACGCGTTACGTGCTTCGTAACGTCACTGGCTGTGAATTTGAATAAGAAGGTAAAAGAAGGTAAATTTTAGAATCTTTCATCTTCCACAATGTGCTTGTTTAAAAGTTGCGGGCTACTGACGACGCTCTTCGTCACCCCTTGCAATATTCAGTTTCAACGAACTCTAAAGCATTCCCTAGATTGAAACCGCGTAGACGGGCAGAGCGACGATAGAGGTTTTATCCTAAAGCATACAAGTATAGCAACGTTAACGTATGACCATTTAAAAATTACATCTAGAAGTCAAGTTCTCAGACGATCACTTTCAGTGATAATATCACCTTCGCGTGACGTAGTGCTCGACCAACCAATCAGCTCATCCGGAGCATTCAACTAGCCACTCAGCGCGCGCGTGATGGCGGAGGTGATAGTATCGCCGAAAGTGATCGTCCCAGAATAGGTTCCAACTTTTAAGTGCGGTTCACATTGACCGCGAGATTAGTCTATAGGTGGCAGCACCGTCGCCACCTTAGTGTGTATGGACCATCCGCGGTACTTCTCTGTCGGCGATTTAGGCCAGTTGTTTCGCAATTAAACGCACTGACTGCCGTGAAGGGATAATATACTGCCCTGCAATGCCACTTTTTTGAACAACGCGCAAAATATTCCTGCTGTACGTGAACGAATCGCAAAGCGCTGTTTATGTTTCTGTGCATTCGTGCATGGTACTTAGGCGCCCGTTCCTGCGGCGAATGTCGGCGCCGGCGACCCACCTCGTAATCAAGCGAACGAGCACAGCGAAAGATGAGAGCGAACGTGGAGCCCAGTGAAGGATGAGACAAGCGGCGAGAGCGAAGAGAGCACGAGGAGGAAAGCGGAGGAAAAGGGTACGGCGAAAGCGGGACAATAAATGCGTTGTGCTGCGCACGAGGAACTTAGCGGTGATGATGGCTACGCGATGGCGCCAGCAAGAGTAGCGCGCGTCGTCTGTACGGAAACAAAGCGCTGCGTGAGCGGAGGTCTGTCTGCGGCGGCTGCTGTGAATCGCGCCCACGCGTCATCCACGCGCCGCCTCTCGCGATCTCCCGATTAGCGAGGCACTCGCGCCACACTTCGCTCCGTTTGCAACGTGCCGTATGAGACAGATTGTCCGCACCAGCCAATATATCGCGAAATGAAAACACGTGTAGATTTGGGCGCAAATTTCGCATTAGGGACTATCGTAATCATCGGTGATTTTTTTTCTTTAATTATTACGCACGCATGAAATGATGCGAATAATTTTCAATTTTTAAGAAGCAACCTTATTACGTTGTTGTCTTCATTTGTAAAAATAATGGCCGCCACAATCCGTCAAGATGCAACAATAAAGAGCGCATTATATCGGCCGCCAGCAATTCAGTTCTACTGTGTCCAGCAACTTTAATATTATGCATGACTCTCTTGTAATACTCTATTCCCGCTTCCCGTTTGTAGCAAATAATCAAAGTACCAAAGTGCAAGATAGTTCCGAGCCTAATTAAACTCGGTTATAGCAAAGAAATGCCACCGTATACAGTGGAGCGTTTGCAAAACCTTGGGCGATTTTCGTGCAGTGGAATAACTTACGCCCAGTACTTCCGAAACGTGTGAGAACGCGACACGTACACAACTTCGCGTTCTTTGATGTATACCAGTTGCTCGGATCGACATACACATGCGAATTTCTGTCTTTTTCTTTTCATTCTGCAGATTCCGTTCTCATAAAATCCTGATTTCCTGTCACCAATTAATTGGCCTAGGTACTCCTGTACAGATTCTACTGCCTTAGTCTACCTTAATCTTATGCTACCATAGTCTTCCGCTTATTATGTTTATTGTTATTTATACGGTCTGCAATACTCTTGAGCTACCTGTGATATTGGGGCATAAATTTTATGTATCGCGAGGAATCGAAGTGTTTCTCAGAAAGCGAATGGTCGAAACGCCTGCGGTAAGGTCACGTGAACGAGGGAGCAACGCGCCAAAGTAGGCCGTATCAGAAAACTTCGGGCATGAAAGGCGAACCTGGCAGCGTAATCGATATCGCGCTCAGAGGGGAGGGGAGGGCGCCATTGTCACTTCGTCGATTTCCGCACACGGCTATTATACGCAGCTGACTAATGTAACGTTGTGCGCGGGGTCCACGATGGCAGGTTTGACAGCAAGAAAGAAAGAAAAGAGGGAAACTTTAGATAGAAAAGCCAGATGTTTATTGGATTGGTAACCCGTGGTCCGAAAAGCAGAACGAACCAAATGGAGCGAAAACGCGCTGTCGCGGCGACGAAGCTAAATAATACACGTCTACTGTGGAATCGACACTCCAGCGCAGGCGTGGGTCAAAGGCAATGCGGCGAAGTGCCAGGGTGGCGTAAAGCAATCGAGGTTCAGCTGCGGGAACACAGAAAACGTTTTATCGGCGACAAACCCGCCTGGACGACCGCGAATTAAACGCGCAGGAAAAAGAAAGACAGAATAGGAAAGAGAGAAAGAAAGGAGATACTTCGAACGTGACGTGCAAGTAACGCCGCTGTGCTAAATTCTCAACATTGCTTTCACGTGTAAAAACGTGAAGCGTACGCGCAGCTTCACGACTGCAGCGCCGTGAATCGGACGTTTGCGTTGTCCAAAGAGTGGTGCATACCGCAGCGTCTCGTTTGGAATCGAGACGTCTTGAACGATTGTGGCTTTGAATGGCTCGATCGTTTCACGCGTTAGATTATGCTTATACAGCGTACACAACTAGAACAAGAAAACGAGGTTCTCGGTTTGTTTGTTTGTTTGTTTGTTTGCCACAACCACACGAAGCCATCAGAGTCACGGAATGCGTAACGAACATTAACCGTGTTTTCTTAATTGAAGTGTATAAATAATGAGTTATGGTTTCGTTCCCTTTCATTTTCTGTTAATTTATTATTTTATTATCGCCTTCTGATGCTGAGCACGAGATCTCGGGTTCGAATCCCGGCGGCGGAGGCCGCATACCGATGGGGGCGGAATAAAAAAAAGAAAGAAAGCTCACTTACAGGGCTTTGATTGTGCGTTAAAGAACCCCGCGTGACCAAAGTTAATCCGAAGACCTCCACTGAGCCGTTACACACACAGCCTGCTGTGCGGCTTAGTGATGGTAGTTATGCCAACAGCAGATGGTGATACGGTGATGCCCCTCTTTTTTCTTTTGACTCTCTTTCGATCACTTCCTTCTGAGCAGAGTAGCATGCGGGAGGACTATTATACCTCGGACGAACCTCTTCGCGTTTTCTGAATAAGTTCTCTCTCTGTCGACAGTAGAATCCCCAGGCGGTGGCCTACGGGCTAATTGTGGAGGTTCGAGAACGCAACCGGTCAAACCTGGTCCCCGAGACGCACACTTACGCAGCATGTGCGCGTGAACCGAATGCTGCGTAGGTAAGAGAAGGCGTACGTGAATTTTCTGGCCATACCGATGGGTCGATCGCTCGCCTATTTTATGTCCCTGTCATCCTTCCGCCTTTCTCCTCCCTTCCCCGCAACTGTTGACTGACGTTCAGATGTCAGCTGTGTGCTAGACGGTTACAGTGCGGTCGGCAGGATCTATCTATCTATCTATCTATCTATCTATCTATCTATCTATCTATCTATCTATCTATCTATCTATCTATCTATCTATCTATCTATCTATCTATCTATCTGTCTGTCTGTCTGTCTGTCTGTCTGTCTGTCTGTCTGTCTGTCTGTCTGTCTGTCTGTCTGTCTGTCTGTCTGTCTGTCTGTCTGTCTGTCTGTCTGTCTGTCTGTCTGTCTGTCTGTCTGTCTGTCTGTCTGTCTGTCTGTCTGTCTGTCTGTCTCTCTGTGTCGCTTGCACGATGAGCTTTAAGAGAAAGTCCTTTGTGTAAGGCCACAACAAGGCGACAGTGGTGAAACAAGGTTTCCACGCTTCGCGGTATCTTCACATATACACTGAATTTCAGCCCATGGTCTACAGCATACGAAGTTCACCTTTTGGGCTCTTCACCGAATCATGCCGCAGATGATATTCTCACTGAGACTTTTTGTAATCTGTTACTAAACTCGTTGCTAGACAGCAAAATGGTATATGCTTCTCTATGTTGGCACACACGTTCTGCAAATTCGTCAGCTCGGTCATTTAGAACTGAGCCGTTATGAAAGAAGCGCAATCACGCTGAATTTCGTGACTGCGAGTTCCCGCAACGTATGTAGGCTCGGCGGTCTTCACGATCATTTTACTGTGCTGCTTGGTTCGGAATAAATGAGAAGCATACGCGTTGTGCGCGGCGACGCGACACCAGAGAAGAACTGCAAACTTTGCGTATACGAAACGTGACAGGCTCACGCGTACTTTACGTTCTGTGTACGAAACGGATAACGCATTCAGAGCATGTGTTAACTTGCTTCCACTACGAAATGCCACATCTGTACGAAATTCTAGAGCGCGAATGGAACAGTGGTTCAGCTGAAAGAGGCACGCACACTTCCCACTCACGGATAATTCAACGCGTATGTATGTATGTATGTATGTATGTATGTATGTATGTATGTATGTATGTATGTATGTATGTATGTATGTATGTATGTATGTATGTATGTATGTATGTATGTATGTATGTATGTATGTATGTATGTATGTATGTATGTATGTATGCATGTATGTATGTATGTATGTATGTATGTATGTATGTATGTATGTATGTATGTATGTATGTATGTATGTATGTATGTATGTATGTACAGTGGCGTCGCCAGAAATATATTTCAGGGGAGGGGGCTTCTGCCGACAACTGTGTGTGTGTGTGCCGAATACATATATATATATATATATATACACACCAAGGACCACTTAGGGGAAATTATTGTGCTTTCTAATTAAAGAAATGATAAATAAATGGAAGTGAAAGTGGGTGCACAAACAACTTGCCGAGGTGGGTACGATCCCACGTCTTCGCATTACACGTGCTGTGCTCTAACCAATTGACCTACCGCAGCGCCGTTTCCCCATCCACTTCCTTGGGTATTTATGTTTTTACTACTAGAACTAACCCTGGGAGTGTTAGCCAGCGCCACCACTCACAAACCTTGGTGGCGCATGGGGAAGATCACGTAACTTGTGACGCCTGCGGCCTCGGTGCCCCCCCCACCCCTGAAACTTTCTGTTCCATGGGAAAGGGTGGGAGGGTTTTGTCAGAAAATTTTCGGGGAGTTCGACTCCCCAACCACCTCTCCCCTGGCTACACCAATGTGTATGTATGCAAGAGCAGCCCGGGCGAGTTTGTGTTTCATGACCGACTATGAACAGCCCCAGAGAAAGAAATCGCACAGAATCACAGAGGACGGGCGCACACACGTTCACGGGGCTGTCTGGCAGCAGATAGATTTATTGACACTATATGTGGTCGATGAGCGCTTTTCTTTCGGAGTCTTGAGTGCGCAGATACTTATTGTCACCTACAGGTCGCGTAAATAATTCTTACCGTAGCCTCCCAGCGCTGTGTGGGCACGCCTATCGGGGCATCTCCTTGAGCGAGCTGTCTCCACGCACGCTGTTGTTCTCAGTCGATCGGGAAATATGAGAAGTAAGAACATGAGAAGAAAACAACAACCACAGCAACCTTATAGTAGAGAAAGACATTGCTACGGGCTGACCGGTCATATACGTCTGGCGTTGCTAGCCCAAGTTCTCAGTGAAAAGAAAAAGAACAAAGAAAGAAACACTAAATCAGGAAATTAGAATGGAATAGTAAAAAAAAAAATGAGCGTGCAATGAAGTGCCGTCTATCGAAGGAAAGCTGAGAGAATGGGAGAGGAGGTTGGTTGTTGCTGGGACGACACCGCCGACGCCCTCTCGCAACGGGAGACGCTGAGAACACACCACGGTGCACGGCTGAAAAAAAATAAATAATAGAATACAAAGAATCGTTAAAATGGAGTGAACTAATCATCCGGTATATCACCCACACGACAGGAAGTCGACACAAACAACGCGAGCGAAAGCTACCAAGATGGCTTCCGTTCGTGTTTGAGAGCTTAGACCACTCTACACTTGCCGTGCCTGCAGGCGCAGGCACTTCTTGTGTATACATGCACGAACTATATTTTTGTTCGTCTTTTTTTTCACTCGGAGCGATGATTGATTGGAAGTTCAGCCGGGTGTTGTCGACATGAATGAGTTGACGCTTCCATTAGCAAGCCGGCTACCTTGTCCTCGCTACCCCCCCCCCCCTTCCGCTAATGTATATGGCAGCTTTTGCGAGTATCATCCACTCGGCCGTGGCACCACGCTATAGAACTGTCGATTCAGTTTGTTTCAGCGGTGAGTCACCCTCTCTGTCGTGCTTTCCATCATCACCGTCGTCATGTTTTATATACACTGCGGGACGAAGGCCTCGCCTATCGATCTGTAATCGGCGACCCAGCTGAACCCCGTCATATACTCCTGCAAGTTTCCCGATTTCATCCCACCGCCTTATAACAGTTATATTTGCCGTCCTCGAGTGCGCTTCCCTCCTCTTGGAACGTAACCCTATAGAAGATCGCTTATCTGCTCCGCGCATCACGTATGTCATGCCCGGGTCCATCCTTCTTTCTCATAATATAAACTCACATGTCAGCTGCCCCCGTTCGCAGTCTCTCTAATAAGCAGCACTGCCTTCCTGTCTCTTAAAAAGCCCCTCACCAGGCACCACAGCAAATTTTGGTTACGCGCTGGAAGTTGTTACGTGTCCTCTAGGGTGCGTTCTGCCGCAAAAATTTTTCAAATCGGCTCACTAATAGCCGATAGAGAAATATTTTAGTGACGCGAACCCGTGATTTCAGAAGGTGAGCTCCACTGCATAGCGAGAGACTCTCTCCACTCGCCCCGTCTAGCCTCCGCAGGCGAAACTCCTTCCCTGCGTTCTCCCATACCGGACCTCGAGGATCGCGTGACACATACGTCACGGGCTCCGCCTTCATCTTTTTCTCCTCGTTTTTTTTTTTTTGGCGCTGCGCACTTCCGCTGACGGTGTTGCGCGCGACCTCTTGCGATTGTTTCGTTTCGTCCAGCGCACGATATTGAGCGCAATTAAATGCTACACGAATATATGTGACGCAGAACACGCGGATCGCAAAGTGTCCGAATCTTTACCGAATCCTTACCAACTAACTCAATCCTTACCAATACCAACTAACTCGAATCCTTACCAACTAGCTCAGCTTTCTGTCGTTTCTCGCAAAGTGTGATCGTGCGCTGGAACACGGTAGAAAATGGCATAGTTTCGGTACCTGCGCACATGACTGCCCGACCGCGGAAACAAGCAGACGAAGCGGAAGTACATCGATCTTGCTTCAGTGCGAAGTAAAGCAAAAAGCACGCAGACATTCCGTTTGTGTGTTTTATTATTTCTCTAAACTTCAATTAGTCAATTCAAGCAACAGAGCACACAAAAACCAGATGCTGCCTTGAAAAATTATCGAAGTAACGTGTCACCGCGAGCGACGTCACACTGGGGACACGAGTACGCCACCGTCCGGCTTGGAGCGCGGTCGCCGCGAGCAGAAGGGAAAACTGCGTTCGGAATGAAATTTCAGACCTTTCCGCGGCGGGTAGCGATGTAATACTTTGCAGACACGATCGTTAGCGCACAATGCATCCTCTGCGCTTGTCAGCTCAAAATGGCCAGACCTGGTGAGGGGCCCTTTAACGTTACGACTATCATATTTCCCTTCATCACGCGTTATACGAAAACTGCATTTGCATCTCTGTCAGTCGTAATGCGCCAGAAGATGGCTAAAATATTTTTTGGTCTCGCTAGTACGTCAATTTTTCTGCAGTTGTAACGTCGCCCATGATGCTAAAGGCCTGTTGAGCACGTGTAGTTAGTACGATTTTCAGGCTACTAGGTTCTTTTCTTGCGGTTCCATGAGGAAAGAAAGAAAGAAAGAAAGAAAGAGAAAAAGGAAGGAAGAAAGAAAGAAAGAAAGAAAGAAAGAAAGAAAGAAAGAAAGAAAGAAAGAAAGAAAGAAAGAAAGAGGCACACTACTTTATATTACACGTCTGAAACGCAGCTAGATATTATCGAGGAAAACTTATATTGCTTAAATAGTTTGGCTAACCGTACTGACTTCTCCGTGTATACGAAATACTTTACTTTGTTTAGGCTGTAAATATTCAGTAAAACGATTCTAAAAGAAAGAAGCATCAGGTTTATATCCACAAATCCCGTGAAACGAGAAATAACCGTATACATTGGTCTAAAACATGCAGTTATTTTGAGCTAAAAAATTATGGGGTTTTACGTTCCAAAACCATTTTCTGATTATGAGGCACGCCGTAGTGGAGGACTCCAGAAATTTCGACCACCTGGGGTTCTTTAATGTGCACCTAAATCTAAGTACACGGGTGTTTTCGCATTTCGCTCCCATCGAAATGCGGCCGCCGTGACCGGGATATATATATATATATATATATATATATATATATATATATATATATATATATATATATATATATATATATATATATATATGTGTGTGTGTGTGTGTGTGTGTGTGTGTGTGTGTGTGTGTGTGTGTGTGTGTGTGTGTGTGTGTGTGAACGAGAAGAAGAGAGAAACTGAGCGACTCGCTTTTCGTCATTCAAGGCCATGCATATAATGCGAACAGGCAATGAGGCTAAGGAGAACATAGGTATTACTAGCTGTGGTCGAAATTGAAATGTGGAAGATATAATGAAGAGAGGAGAAATGAAAGCGGCCGAAAAGATAACTTGTCGCCGGAGGAGACCGAATCCACAATCATGTTACGCATGCGATTCTCTGCCAGTTGTGCTATACAGCGGCAACAATATATCGATCCGTCCACTAACTTAGACATTTATGTGTGCGCAAGGGGATGGACAGTAGGACCACACCGACTTTCGTCGGTTGGTTATGTCTAGCCCACGTGATACAGGCCACGTGACGTGCAATCGAATCGCCTCTTCGAGCTATTCTATAGCGTTGACACGAGAAAAGTATATGGTCAGAGCATCGCGCTGTTACGCCGGGAGGCCTAGGTTTGATCCCACCGTCGGACACGTAATTACTTTGAACTTCGCGCCTCTTAAACAGTAGCACCCAGCAGACTGTACGGTCGGCAAAGTCCGTCTGCGTCCGCGCGTGGAATGCTGTTTTTGAGCCATCGGTGCATGTGGCGGGACGGCCCCGAAGTATTCGCCTCAGAAAACGTTTACGCCGTGTTGTACAGCACAAGGCGATTTTGCACGGACCCGCCACGGTGGCTTAGCGGCTGTGGCATTGCGTCCGCATTAATCACGAGACCGCTGATTCGCGCCCCAACCGGAACGGCCGCATTTCGATTGGGGCTATATGCAAAAAGAAAGAAAAAAGAAGCGCTCGTGTAATTCAATGTATAAGTGCACGTTCAAGAACCCCGCGTCGTCAAAATTACTCTCGATTTCCCTCCGCTACGGCCATGCCTCGTGCTCAGATCGCAGTGCTGGCACGTACGTAAAGCACCTCAATTTATCTTTACAGCGCAACTCTTAGGCGACGAGCGACGAGCGACGGCGCCCTCGTAACCAAGTGAACGAGCACAGTGAAGGATGAAAGAGCGAACGCGGAGCGTAGTGGGGTATGAAAGACGGCGATAGCGAAGAAGCGCGAGGAGGAAAGTGGAGGAGGAGGGTGCAGCAGGACCATGACGCGGAAACCAAAGGAGGAGGGTATGGCGGAAGCGTGAGAAGAAAAGCGTAGTGCTATAGTGAATCGAGTACACTATAGTAGGGCCGCACGATACGGCCTCGGCGGTGATGGCTTCGAGATGGTGCAAGAGTAGCGCGCGTCGTCTGTTCACCGATGACGTCACTGATACCATATATGGAAGCGCTGCATGAGCGGAGGTCTGTCTGCGGCGGCTGCTATGGATCACGTACGTGCCACGCGTCATCCACGCGCTGGTTCTCGCGATGTCCAGATTAGCGAGGCAGTCGCGCCACACTTCGCTTCGTTTGCAACGTGCCGCACGAGACAGACTGTCCGGGCCAGCGAATATTTCGTGAAATGAAAACACGTATAGAGCTTCGCTCAACTTTCGCGTTAGGGAGCCTCCCAGTCGTCGGTGAATTTTTAAAAACAGTTCTGCATTTCTTTGTTCCGCAAACGCCGTAACGTGTCCTATCGGTTTACAATGCCAGAAGGAAAAAAAAATGCTCTTTACTTTTGCAAATAACGGTAACGGGCCGTATATGGAAATATGTGTAATTTCTCGCGTAAGTTGCAACAAAATGATTTTGTAAATTTGCGATGAACTGCAGAACTAAGGTTGTTGAAAATCGCCTTGATTTTGTTATAGCGCATGACAGCAGGATCGCTATTGTGGCGTTTGATGGCGGGCGATTTTTCTGGGCAGGACCGAAAGCCTTCAAGGTGTTCTCAGTGTTTACAAACACGCGTCCCAGCCTGGAATAGCGGGTAACCTAGTTCAATAAGAGATGCAGTAACCTGTAAGTATACTAAACTACCGACGCTCGAGCTGACCCCTATCTCGCTAATTAAATAATTAAACATTACTCGGAAACGCTCAAGAAAGCCGATACTTTAACTCGGCGCACGTGGCGCGTCTCTTGTTATATTCGAACAAGTGAATAAACCGTTAGTTGAGTAAACCGAACAAAATACTGAATTTTTTTTTCTCGGCAAACTCGAATTGCGAGTACCGCGTGACCGGAAGTTTTCTGGAAGCACAATCGTACACTGGCTGCCACGGTACGCGTAAACACCGCCGTGCCCCAACTCGCGTGCCCTCGGGCCGCGCTCGTAACCGGCGACGCGTCGTAAGGAGGAAACAGCGCGGTTCTTGTTTCTTTTTGCGCAGGCCAGGGGGCGCGCCTATTCGTGAGGCCTCGAGCACCGCGCACTCTGCGTTCCACCCGCAGTAAACCAGCCTGCCTACAACCACGGGCGACGTCGTCTTCGACGCGGAAAAGGCGGACGTTGATGGAAGTGGGAGGGTGCTCGGCATGATGAAAGACTCCGTGCACCACTGTCGATCGGGTTTAGCTTTAGACGCGGTGGACTGAGGCCATAGGGAAAAAAAAGGAAGGAATACGAAACGGGGGAGCAATAAACGGCACGCCGCGGCAGAGAGCCCACGACGAAAGTGCGTGGTCAATGCATGCGCGAACAACGAATGCCAATAAATGCAGGAGTGAAGGAAGAATGGGGGACATGGAGAAACGAAAGCAAGAAAAAAAGAAAGGAGGAATGTGGAAGCTAAAGCAAAGCATCGAGTGCTACCGACAAGAGCGTCAGATGGCCCGAGGAGAAGCACGATGGCGCACTGCGCAACGCCGACACGACGACGGCAAGACGATGACAACGAGACGTGACGATGACGCGATGACAACGCGGCGACGGTGCGAAGTCCGAAATCACGCCGAAATCACGTCGCATTGTCAAAAGCGGGAACGAAAGTCCGCGCTCTCTGGTTACTATATCATAACACTTTCGCGTTTCGACTGTCCACGATAATCGAGTCACGCACCATTGACTGCATTCACTCTGGGCGATCAATTTAGTCGCATGCAAATGCCCTATATAGCCCGTGCATGACGATTTGAGTGAAGGCAGATAACCATGTGTCGGCGTGCCATAGGCCTATAGTCGCAGAAAGCTGCTGCTGAACGATCAGCTGCCGCGGAGCGTTTCGGGAACGCTAACATGTAGCCGTCCTGCATGGATGGCATTTACTGTATGCGTGCGGAGAAGCATCACCGAACTTTGCTTTCAGAGGTAGCATGGATGATTTTTTGTCGGTTCCCGGAATGGTAACTGTCACGGAACGTGCGATAAACTGCCCAGGCCGGTCACAAAAAATTAAAAAATAAATAAAGAATAGGAAAGAAATGGAGCAATTGTAGAAGTATGTTATGGTCAACACTCGCATATAACTCACATCTCAGCTCCATCTAGCGGGTTGAGCCAGGGTGTCACGCGATGGGCGGGCCTCGTGTCCTCTCGATATGCGAACAGAATGACGGGAAAGTTACCCGCACAAGCGCTTCTTCATTCGTCGTCGTTCTTGCTGCTGCTGCTGTTTTACAAATATCAAATGTACCATACATTTAACATTGTAATCCGATTGTCTGGAGTCTGCGGTCGATCACGCTGACTAGCCCGTAGGGCAGACGAGAAGCAGTGGTTTGGCGTCCGTTTCATACACCGGCTGTGCTCCAGTACTCTCTGTAGACGGCAAAGTAGATGGCTAAGAGGAGAGCGGCCATCTTAAGTTTCCTTCCAAGACTCCAAAGAAGGCAGCTTCGCGAACACAACATCGAAGCAATGAACGACACAGGTATAATGAACTGGAATACTGGTATTCTATAGTTCACTTTAGATCAGGCTTCTTTGCTGTCTAAACAAGTTGGCGGCTGAGCGGGAAGCTTGTAAACTCGAGTGGAAGGTCGCCTGCGAAAGAGAGAACATGGTCACGCTTTCCTATATACGCCTAATATATGTCACGTCTGAGTGAGCGAGTGAGTGAGTGACGAATCTTTATTGCAGGCCCGGCGAGGACGCGAACTCGTCGCGCACCCGACTAATCCCACGTCGGGACCGGCAGGTCTATCCCGCTGGACCGGTCGCGGGCATGCCGGACAGCCAGAATTTGCTTGTCTAGAGCGTGGCTACACAGAAGCCAGTCCCACTCCTCCTTGATGAACTTGGGGTATGTCGACCCGCCCTCCCAGAGCATGTGTGCAAACGTTGAGGTCTGCCCGCAGGACGGGCAGGCGTCGTCGCGATATACGTCGGGGTAAGCCTCGTGGAGAACGGACAGACACGGATATGTGCTGGTCTGTAGAAGTCTAAGCGAAACGGCTTGCGCCTTATCCAACTTGGGGTGAGGGTGTAGAAAGACCCTTGTAAACATGTAGGAGAATTTAATAACCTCGTTGTGTGTCGGGGGGGGGGGGGGAGTAGCGGGAGCGTCCCTGCGGCCGTAGGGAGGAGGAGTCGGCACTCCTTGCAGGGGAAGCGCGGTCGGTGAGGTCACGCGCAGCCTCGTAAGCAGACTCACTGAGGTTCCAGGGAGCACCCTCGACCGGTCCTACATGAGTGGGAAACCAGTGAATCGAATTATGCGTGAGAGCATATATACTCGAGCCGCCAAGAAGACGAGCAGCTTGCTTGGCGATGCAACCCTTCTGAAAAGCCCCAACTGCCGTTTTGGAATCGCTATAGATCTCGGACCCACGACCGTCTAGCAGGGCGAGGGAGATGGCGGCTTGCTCGGCGACTCCGGTTGCTGAAGTGCGAATCGAGGCGCTATTGGAAATCTTGCCGCTGGAGTCGACCACAACGACGGCAGAGGTCTTCCCATCACTGTACTCGGAGGCGTCGACGAAGCTTGCTCTGATGTCTTGTTGCTTGATCTGTTTGAGGATCGCTGCTGCTCTGGCCTTGCGTCTGCCCTCGTTGTGGACGGGATGGACGTTTCGAGTCACAGGAGCCACTTCGAACTTGTCTCGAATGCACCTAGGGATCGGGGTACTGACCATCGGGAATCCTGCAGAGTGGTAACCCAGCTCTTCGAGGATGCGTTTACCTGCCGCTGTAGTGGTGAGTGAGTTGCACGTCTTCTTGGTCTTCGGCAATCTCCTCGGCGTTGTTGTGCACCCCAGCTTGAGGAGATCCTTGGTATGGGTCCTGATGGGTTGCCCGATAGCCATCTTGACTATCTTGTGGATGAAAGCGTTGAGCGTGTCTCTCTCCGCTCTGAGCAAGTTGTGCATAGAAATCGTCTACGTGAAGTGGCATAATACGAAGGCGTTGATGAGCCTGAGGATGTTGTTTTTCTTCATGCCTCGGTGCCGGTTCGCGATTCTGCGAACGAGGCGGAAAGCGTTGTCCGTCTCTGTGATGATCGTGCGGAGAGCCGTTCCGTTCCCGCTGTTGAATTCGACAAACATGCCCAGGACCCGAATAACGTCGATCCTGGGTATCACCCTCCCGTCACAAGTGCGAAGGTTGATGCTGCTTTCGGAGACTGGCTTCCAGTCTTTGGGTCTGCCTCCCTTCTCTTTTCTGTAAAGCAGAAGCTTCGACTTTGACTTTGACTTTATTGAAATTTAGACAATATACAGTTGTCCGGGTGAAGAGGGCTAAAAGTGACACACGTGGTCCCCTGACTAGGCCCTAGACACCCTGAACACACGCAGGCACAGTTTTGACATGGTAAGTTACGAAGTACAAACAATTTTTTTTTACAGGAAGACGGCAACAATTCACATACAGCAATATACATACATTGTACATTCAAATCAATCTAATTAAGAATTATAATAACTACAAACATGTTCAATTCACCAAAAGAAAACAAAGCAAGGAATCCAACTGGATCTCCTATACAATAAAAAAATGTTCACATGACAAATATGTTCACTTGACAAAAAAAAACAAAGGAAAAGAATTTCTAACTGGTTTATACACGTTTTAAGAAAAATTTCTTTGCCTGATTTCGGAAAGCAGGCAAAGAGGAACAGTTTTCCATGATGTCAATCAGAGCAGGATAAAGGTTTAACAGATTAGGAATTTGCCAACTTAACAGCTGTGTCCCGTAATTCGTCCTACATTTAACCTTGATGAAGTTGGTTCTCCTAAATACGTAATGGGATTCATGTTTGGTATACGTCAAAGAGAAGAGTTGTGGATCAATTTTGAAATCTGAATATGCAAGCTCTGATAATCGCAGTTCATATAGTGATTCAATGTCCAGGATGCGATTCTGCGAAAAATATACAGATGTTGATTCACGTTGTGCTAGATTTTCAATAAAACGCACACTTTCTTTCTGTAATCGATGGAGGCTTTCCATGTTAGACCTAGTAGTGGTGGCCCAAACAAGCAGGCAGTAATGCAGTCGCGAATGAACAGTATTAAAATACAGTTGGCGTCGTATATAACGAGGCAACAATAAGCGAAACTTATTAAGCATACCAATACAATGTGCAATATTGCGCTTAATATAGTGAACATGGCAAGACCAACGAAGGTTTTCATGAAACTGAACTCCTAAATATTTAATTTGTGTTACCTTTTTTAGCGGTCGCGACTCGAATGCCACATAATTATTGATATAAACAGGTCTGTTAACAGGGGTAGAAACAATGTACTTAGTTTTGTCAACATTTAATGAGAGTTCATTTGTAACAAGCCAGTCAGATAGATTCTTAAGCCATAAATTTACACACGGAATTAAGGAACCTAAATTGTCACCAGAAAAAAATACACTTGTGTCGTCAGCGTAAAGGATAATAGAAAGGGTTTGTGGGATAGATACCATGTCATTGATGTATAAAAGAAACAGAGTAGGTCCTAAGATTCACCCCTGAGGAACCCCAAATTTAGTTCTGCAATAATTTAGGTGAAGTGCCTCGTATTCCATAATACGGTAGTTTGCTAAGAAGTATATGTTTAATAGAATCAAACGCTTTGCTGAAGTCTAGAAAAACACCTAATATGTACAATTGATTTTCTATGTTGTTAATAAGTTTATGCTTAATACTGAGCAAGGCAGATTCAGTTGATTTCTTCCTCTGAAATCCGTACTGGCTGGGAGAAATTAACTGGTGTTTGTTAAGATAGGTAGTAATCCGTGTATTAATCACTTTGTCCACTATTTTGGAAAACAACGGTAGAACTGATATAGGTCTATAATTACTAATTATATTTGCAGCACCGCCTTTAAACAAAACAGCAACTCTTGCCATCTTCATCTTTTCGGAGAAAACACCTGTTATCAAGATTAGATTTGTTATATGACAAAGTAGATTAACTATTAGGTCAGCAATTGCTTTAATTGGTGCTACCTTAATGCCATCAAAGCTGCAAGAACAGTCATTTTTGAAACCTAATATAATATCATTAATCTCTGCAGGAGTAGGTGGATATAAGAAAAGGCTGTGCTGAAGATTATATTCCCTGTATTTTCCAATATTACTGGGCGTTCCAGCAGGAAAATCTCCAAATGCCAAAATATGTCTGTTGAACTCATTGGCAAGAGCTTTACCACTCAGAACCGTTCCTCCAATTGCCATTTGTGTAGGTATATTTTTTTCTGATTTCAGTAGAAGATCTTTGACTGTACGCCACGTTTTTTGAGGGTCAAAGGAGATATCTGAAAATTTATGAGCGTAGTATTGAGTTCTAGATTTTTTTTATATCTGCACCTAATTGATTTCTAACTTTTTTATGCTCTTTCAGAAGTGTCAAGTCTTTAGATTTCATAAACTTGGAGAAAAGCCTATTTCGTGCCTTGATTCGCCTGAGCAGGTCACGTGTAATCCAAGGCTTCCTTCCTTTTCTGCACTTTGCCATTGTTACAACTGGGAAAGCGCATTCATACAACTCTGTTATTTTGTGCAAGAATTTGTCGTATAAAATATTAGGATCTTCGTCACACTTCAATTGGCTCCATTCGACAGATAAGACGATTTGACGAAAATATTCAATTTTGTTTTGGTTTATAACGCAGTAACTATTTGGTGGGTAAGTATGTTCGAATATTTGTTTAGTTGACCTTTCCATAAAGCAGAAGGTTCACAGGTGATCACTGATGTCACTCAGGAGTACTCCTGCCGTGGTACCACGAATATCACTGTTTGTCGGGCATAGATTAATAAGTGTTTAGCTGGAGCCTGTGATACGAGTAGGCGTTGTGATTATATTGGAAAAGCCGTCGGCCAACATCATAGCAACGAATTCGTTGACACAATTTGACTGTTTTAGTAGGTTAATATTAAAATCACCCATTATTACCACAGGTCTACTTTGTAAGGAGAGGTCGCCCAATACTATTTCTAAAAAGTTGAAGAACTCTTGAAGAGACGCAGAAGGTGGCCGATAAATTACGCCAAAGATGAATGCATTTGTCTGAATAAAAAATGATTCATAGGAAGGAGTCAAAACTTTGCACTGTGGAATTATTTCGTAAGAAAAACTGTTTTTCATGTACAAAGCTACACCACCCCCTTTTTTAGTTTTCCTACACAGCGCTTCACACCCCATAACCAGGAAAGCGAACAACATCATTCGATTCAGTATACCAGGTTTCAGTGAAAGCCAGCGCATCAAATTCTTGGTGCAATGACGACAAAAAAATATCAATTTCTTCTTCTTTGTTTCTTAAACTGCATGCATTCAGGTGATAAAAGGAAAAGCATGCGGATTTTGAAACCTTCATACATTTAAAAGAGTTAACATCATGATAAGGAGTGTTATCCATTTGAACTGTCATTCACAGTAGGTATACACTATATATATAGCACATTATGTCATGTTATCAATGTCACTTTCATTGCGGATGCCAATCGCGTCGGCGCCTTCAGTTTTTCGTGCAAATATGCGACCATTCTTTTGCCACACAAACCGATACTTCTTTTCCCTGCCTTTCCCACTTGCTAGCCAAAGAAGGCGTTTGTTGAAAGGTGTCAGGTTGTACAAAAAATTCACGTTTGGTGCTTCATTCTCAAGGCGCGAGCGATTGCGCATCCACTCTTCCTTATGTAGGACGGATGAAAACCGAGCAAGAAGGATAGGCTTCTTTCCCTTTCGTTCAGGTAGCCTATGAAGCGCATCAACTTGGCGGGGGAGAATCGAAGTCCGGTGGGGCGGATATACTCCTCGATCATGTCGCTAGAGGATCATGTCGAACAGGTGTTTTTCGTAAGTCAGTACGCGCGAGGAGTTAAAATACAGAAATGTGCGCTTTTATTAGTTATTTTTTCGCATGACTTCGCATGGCGCGCTTGCTAAGTGTGACACGCCGATGACACGAAATTTAAGAACGCGCTCCTCGTTGACCGAAATACGAGAGTCCGACGTGCGCATTGTGTTCAATGGAAGTCTTGGGAATCGAGCAGAATTGGCGGTGCAGTTGAGTGAGAGAACTAAGTCTCCTTGCCCGCCTTCGTCTGAACGAGACTGCCTCCAACTTTTGTCCGCAGAAACTCCCGCACCGAGCTCATTTCGCCTCAACGCTTGTGCCATAAAGTTCTCGTACGTTCAGAGCAGTTCAAACTCATTGAAGAATGATAGCTCTTGGGGTATATAGAGGGTTGGAAGTCCCCAATGTGCCCCCAAATGCCGTGCTAGGTCTGAGGTCGTGCTGCATAAGGTCCCTCTTGGGGAATTTTGCGCATAGGTGGATAGCTCTCACTGTGATCCCGCGTACGCTTTTGACGTCATTCTGACGCAGCCAAACCGCATCGCATCACTGCCTCGCCAGCCAGTGGTTACCTATTAGCAGTGGTTACGAATAAAGGGAAAATGAGACATCCACCCGTTCGTAGCAATTGCTACAAAGGAAACCCATACGGGTTCCTCGAAAGAAAAGCCTCATAGTTGAAGAAAAATTCGTCCTGGTCCGGGACTCGAACCCGGGACCACCGCCTTTCCGGGGCAGCCGCTCTACCATCTGAGCTAATCAGGCGGCTAGCAGATGGCAGGGCGAAGTCGAATTTGTCGACAACACGAAGCAAAGGCAAGAGTTTGACGTAGTAGTTCTGCGGAAACCCTTTGACATCCACCCTTTGTAGCAATTGCTACGAACGGGTGGATGTCTCATTTTCCCTTTATTCATTGCTTCTCTCCACCTTGCGGGTTTCCGCAGAACTACTACGTCAGGCAGTGGTTGCCTATCGAAATGTTCCGTATTCGGTTGATATAGTATATTCCTTAAGCAATATATTGTTGCGATAGTTATGCTGCAGTGATTGGATATTCTAATCGATTTCGTAACAATAGTACAGAACACTATTGATATAAATATGGGAATGGTTCCGTAAGAACAGCGGATGAGAAACTGTGCCTTTGTGGCTGAAACTAAGCGACGCCGTCTGGTGCTGCGCGTCATTGGTTCTTTGCAGCCGCCAGCAACAGGTTTGCAAAAGATGTCATGCTTTATTGGTTGACAGGAAGAACGACGCGAGATTCCTCTTCCTCCCTGTTCACCTTGTTTCATCGACACCCATATTAACAAACGCCGCCATGTATAAGAAGGGCACCCCCCTACACGCGCGCACGCACACACACAGAGAGACACAAACCTACCCTCCCCCCTCACACACACGCGCATATGATGCGCTAGATGGTGCACATAATTCTGTGTGTGTGATCGTTTTACGTAGCTCTTCATTAACGAAAGCTTTTTTGGCAATAAAGATCCGATTAGCGCTTAGGCAACCTTTTCATTGCTAATTTATCATCTCGCATTTGTGGCAATGGACCGAAATTTCTCCCACCCCACTTTCACTGAAAGGGAAGGAGAAGGTGACTCTGCGGCGCCACCCACTTGGGGTCGCGCTCACACTTAACGTTGTAGAAAGATGGCGTCGACAAGCTGTTGAATGTGCCACGGTGCAGAAGAACCTGAGACACGGCACGCTCACTCTGATGTTATCTTCGACTGGTCGCCTGTATGCCCCGAAGCAGAGTCGGGTAGATCGGTCGTTTCCCGAGCTCAAAGGTAGGGGACAAGCGCGCACGCCGAACGTGGGACTCGCTCTCGGAGGAGGAAATTGCTGATGCGAAACCACGTGACTACTGCCAACGTCCGATGTTTGGCCTATCCAAAGCTCCCAGCGCTGCCGGAAAAACCGGCGGACGTGCCGGCGGGACGAACGTTCGTCGAGGCGCCAGCATGCAGTGGCCTAGGTTGCCAAGGTTACGGTGGGCCGTCGCCAACAGCAGCGACGCGGCGCTGCGATGACGTTTCAATCTCGATGACTGCTCCGACGACAGGGCTCGGAGCGCCTCAGAGCGCTCCAAGATAGAGGAGAGCAACCGAGAAGAACCAGCCGAACGCAGGGCGCGCACCCTCTTTCAACCAGCCGAAGACAACGCCGCTCGCGAGAGCGCTCCAGAGGGCTCAGAAACGACCAGCCGAAGATATCATGAGTGTGCCCTAGAATTGAAGACCCTAGAAGAAGAAAAATTCCTCGACCGCCACACCTCGCCTGTAGCAACTCGAACGGTTTCTGAGCATGGGTGCACGGTCCTCACTGCATCTCTCTCTCCTCTCCTACATCACGGGATCTCGCCTCAGTCGAACGAAGGTCGCAGCGCTCGTCGAGAGAGGCACGTCCGCTGACTCGAAGTGGCGCACCCGTGACAGCCAGTGAGCGGACCAGCTTGCCGCCGAGGCTCGGTACGAAGCCGCATGGTGATCAATCAATCAATCAATCAATCAATCAATCAATCAATCAATCAATCAATCAATCAATCAATCAATCAATCAATCAATCAATCAATCAATCTCCTTTGTCTGGATTCTGTGCTGTAGGAGGCGGAGCCAAAAGTAGACCCTGAGGATAACATTTGGCTAAATGCGTTTATGCCACCGCCGCCACCAACCCCTTTCGCGAAGAAAACTTTTTTGCACAACGTGTTTATATGCAGTGAAACCAGCTTTACAAAAAAATATCGCCAAGTGTTGCAATTTGTATGATAATTTGTAGATGTAGATGTAATATGTATAATTTGTAGAGGGAAATATAAAAATCAAGAAAAAGAATGGCGAAAAAAAGAGAGAGAATTAAGCGTTTTTTTTTTTCTCCGGCGTGATTGAATGCTGTCTATTCTGTCCCGTATGCAATTCAAGAGTTCCCCCCTGTTCTGCCGTTCTTGATGTTTCAAAGATCATGAGGATGGCGACGTGATAAACGTAAATAATAATAATAATAATAATAATAATAATCCGCCAATCATTTATTTCACATGCCCAGAAACAACCCTCAGTCTGAATTCTGGCGCACGAATGCATTAAGAAAAAGGAACTACAGAGAGAATAAGCTAAATAATAATAAGTGCTGGCAAAGCAACGAAGACCTTCGTTCCTCAACCCCTCGAAAGAGTAGAAGAAAAATTCATTCAGAAACTACACCGGAGTTATCTAAGCATTGTGCCACTTGCTCATCTCCAGCAGCCCGACGTCATTATCAACCTTATCAAACTTGATCCGACCAATATAAACACTTCTCAACTCTTATCAGTCGTTATCAACCTTACGGAACTACATCCGTTTCTTATCAACCCTGTCGGTTGTTATAAACCTTATCTAACTCGATCCTACACTTATAAACCCTTATCGGTCGTTATCAACCTTATAGCAATCAATCTGAGCCTTATAAACCCTTATCTGCCCTTATCAACCTTATCGGGCCTGATCTGACCCTTATCAACTATTATTGGTCCTTACCAACCTTATTTGACTCGATCCGACCTTTATCGATCCTACCCCTGGCCAAGTTGTCTAATAGGGTATGAGACTGGGCTAGTTGGTATTCCATGCTTGTCTTTGTCGCCTCTTTAATGTACCGTGTCCACTCTTGCGCTAGTCACTTCAGCATTGTCTAATAGATTGGGTCACTAGGTATGTGCTCGTGGTCGTGATGACGTCTTAGTCGTTGCGTCGTCGTCATTCCAGCTTTGCTATCCGACACTCGTAATGCCGTCACCGACACGCCATCGTCGTCATGCAGTCGTCACGCATTCGTTGTCACGCAGCCATAGTGATGCCGTCGTAGTGGTTCAATGGTCGTCCTTCCAGCTTCCTGCGGAGGTATTCTGCAAGAGTCCACCTAGTGTACATGTCAATTTCGTCTGGTGTTGAAGTGCTGATTGGCTGTAGCGCCTGGTTGCCTCGCTCGCGCAGCCAGTTCAACAAATCAGAACTTCAACGGCAGACGAAATAGACATGTCCACTAGGTGGACTCTTACAGAATACGTCTCCTGATCTGACTCTCGTCATGCTGTCGTCGTCACGCTTTCTACTTCAGGCCAGTGTTCTTAGTTTTCTCATAGATTTGGCCACTAGGTATGGGTCCGGAGTCGTGATGCCGTGTTGGCCATTGCATTGTCACCACTGCAGCTTCGTCCTCCGACTCTCGTCATGACGTCGTCACTTCAGTACCGCCATCCTATAGTCGTCAGGGCGTCGTCGCCATATCACTTTCCATCGACGTCATTTCTTGTTCGCCAGTCTATGGTAATCACGCTGTCGTCATTCAACCGTGATAATGCCGCCTTGTCATACCACTGTCGTCATTGCGTCGTCGTCACATAAACGCTATCATGACTCCTTTGTCATACCGTCGTCTTCATGCAATCTTGATTGTATGGTCGTCGTCGTTCCCGCTTATTCATGCCGTTGTCGTCATAGCGACGTGGTCGTGCCATCATCGTCACTCCAGTTTCGTCAATCGACTCTCATCATGCTGTCGTCGCCACGCCACTGGCATCATATACCCGCTGTCATCCCATTGTCTTCCTGCCGTTTTCATGGCAACGTTGTCACAGCGTTTTTGTCATACAGTCATCGTCAACAGTCATCGTCATGTATTCGTTGTCATACCGTTGCCGGGATGCCGTCGCGATTGTTCCATCATCATCATTTTATTTTCGACATGCCACTCTCGTCGTGCCATCGACGTCAGACGATACCATCATCATCACACCTCGTCGTCATCTCATTGTCCTCATGTGGTCGTCGCGTTGTCGTCGTTATTCCACTGCCGTCATTGATTTCTCGTCACATATACGCTATCATGAATCGTTTATCATGCCGTCTTGGTCGTGCCATCGTCGTCATACCTGCTTATTCATCCGGTTATCGTCATACCATCGTCGTCACGACATCGCCGTAATTCAGTCGTCGTCATCTCATTGTCCTCAAGTCGTCGCGTTGTCGTCGTTATTCCATCGTCGTCATTGATTTGTCGTCACATATATGCTACCATGAGTCCTTTGTCATACCGTCTCCATCATACCGTCTTGGCCGGTCCATAGTCGTCATACCCACTTCTTCATACGGTTGTCGTCATACCGTCATCGACAAGCCATCGTCGTCATTCAGCCGCCATCTCATTGTCCTCCTGTCGCTGTTGCCATTTCATCGCTGTAATTTAGGAATCGACATCTCATTGTCGTCATACCTTCTTCGGCATTGATTTGTCGTCACATATGCGCTATTATGAATCATTTATGATAACGTCGCCATCATGCCGTCTTGGTCGTGGCATCGTCGTCATACCTGCTTCTTCATCCGGTTGTCGTCATACCATCATCGTCACGACATCGCCGTCATTTAGTCGCCGTCATCTGACTGTGCTCATGTCATCATCGTCACGTTGTCATCGTTATTCCATCGTCGGAATAGGCGTCTCAGAAGAACGTCTTTTCTGCCACTGGTTATGATCAGTGGTGTTTAACGCGAGAGCATATGAAATACGAGGAATGAGGGCAGGTGATATGAAGGTAAACAGGGCTAACTATTCGCGGCGGTTTTGGTAACTATGATGTGCGCGCATTATAAAAATGGGCCCGGATCCATTGAACTGGCGCACAAGACGAACAAGGAGGAGAAGAAGAAAACGCGGGTTCGCTATCGTCCGAGTGAACGGAAGATAACTTCCAGGCGAGTCTAAAGGCACCAGAGAGCGCCACACGACAACGAAGTGCTATTTCATTGAATAAAGGCCAAATAAATAAAGTTGCTTTATCAAAAAGGGCTGTAAGACACCCATCAAGCGAGAGAAGCGAGATAAAAAGAAGTAAAAATAGTGACGGAGAGAGCAGGCAGGAAGAACACGCTTTATCATTAGTGAGGCCCGTCGTCGTGTTGCTCAAGGTTTTAGATCCTCTCTTAATGAAATTCCAATCCCTTTGGGTTCCGAAAGGCGGCCAAGATTGCTCGTGACACGTCGACGGCGAAAAAAAAAAAAAAGAAGCGGGGAAGTCTGTGACGTTGAGTATAGGAGCAAAGGGGCCTGGTGTGGGCTCACTTAATGCGTAAGGAAAGCGCACAGCTCTCATTCTTGGCGTGTACTCGGCGTCGGTCGCTTGCCAGAAAATTGCAAGAAAAACAAAGTACAGATAAGACGCAATGAAAGACTTTATTTTTAGGTCGAACGAGCCTTGGCAGGAGCGCTGTCGTCGGCTTCGCTGTTTTCTGCTTCACCGTCGTCTGCTTCGCCATCGTTGCTGTTGCTGGGGTGCTTCGGGTAGAAACAAAAAAATAGTAGGGGAGGGGGAGCACTGTAAAACAACAAACACCCTTAAAACCTTAAAAGTGAATAACGGCGTAAAAATCAGTCTATAACTCATACCCTATACCCCTACATGCGCCTTTTGTGTATAGGGTGTATAGGGTACGAGTTAGAGACTGATTTAAAAGCTTATTCACTTTTGAAGGTGCAAATTATTTTACAGTGGGGAGAGAAATAATTTAGAAAACTGCTGTTACGATCGTGCGTTTCTTTGTGCTGCTGTTCATACGAGGAATCGCTTATCAAGTGTCGAGTTCGCTCTTTAAACCAGTCATATATCCTTCTCATTATACCTGAAGTGTTTCCCTGCACTGCTTTTAGCGTATTTATGAAACCTAGCTTTACATTTGAACGTGCTTCGTGTTATATTTTCTTTCTTCTTAAGTAACCTGTGCCACTTTAGAAAACCATCATCTCTTGTATATAATGTACTTGCAAGAGGAGACTGCATTTTTTTGTACGTAATGTTTCCATTCTTCATTCTCAGAATGGTCGTCTGTTTCGATTATCTCGAACAGATGACGACTAAAAGCAACAGAAGATTCTAAAGACAGCGTGAACGCGAGGACACTGTCTATAAGTGCGTATACAAAAAAAAAAGGAGATCTAAACGTCGTATGCGTTCAACAGAAATTAGGAACGAAATTTTGAATCCCTTTACTTTTCTTTAGTCTTTCACACGGTGTAACGGGGCGAACGTAGTCGTTGATTAAAGGGACCAACCTAAGAGCTAAGCTGTCAAGAAAGGAAAAAAAAAAAGAACAAACGACGAACGGCAATATGCGATAAGATGAAAGTCTCCTCCGGAAATTAGTTCGCGTTTAGAAGTCGCTATCAATCTTTGCCGCTTCTGTATATGTTCCTGACACAAGCGTGTATTAAGAGGAAGCTTTAGTTCGGGCCCACCTCCGACGCGGCCTATACAAATACTTGTAAAACGCAAGAACGTTTTTCTGAGACAACTGCTGTGTTGATTTCAATAAAATTTGTTGCTTTGAGAAAGAAAGTTAAATTCTAGTGACTGTTGGAAGCGAAATTTCGATTTAGAGCCTGTATTTTTTAAAAAGAATTTTCGAAAATTCGAAAGTTCGAAAGAAATAGAACCACGAAGTTTACAAATTAATAGCTCTGCATCTAGAACAGCTATCGCGTTTCTGTACACGGCATCCATTAGATAATTCAAAGCGGAGAAATTCTTTATGTCAATTCATATCTTATGTGAATTTGTTACGTTGTGTACAAGGGTTCTGCAAAAGTTGTATTTCCATATTGCCAATTTTTTTTAAATATATATGTAACATATCATTTTTTCCCGCTTTAGATGTGCTATTAGATGCAATCAACATAATTGTGATATCGTTTTTTACTGCTGAGTTACGTAAACTTGATAGTTTCGTTTTTGGAAATTTTCAATTTTGCCAATTTTCAATGAAAAATTTACGGCCTAAATAAAAATTCGAAACCAACAGTCACAAGATTTTAAGTTTTTCTTTTAAATGCAACAAACCTCGTCAAATCTAGTGCAGTGGTTACCGAGAAAAACGAATTCTCCGTTTACGTGTATTTGGATACGAGAACCCAAGCTAGGCTCATGGTTTGTGTCAGCAGACCGGACCGCCGGAGTGTCATCATTTCATATGAAGACAGATTAAAGACGGCTAAAGAATGAAAAGTTATTGATAGTGACAGTGAATTACAACGTTATAATAGAGATTTGTAGAGGTTAATAATGACTAGTAATGACTTGTCATGACTACCAGCGACTCCGAAATGACCAATATGTCTAACGACGGCTTGTAATGACCACAATCGATTAGCAATGAATAGAAACACCTATTAATTAGTAGTAACGACTAAAATGGTTACTATTGGGCTGTAATGACTACTAATGACTATGAAACGACCAATATGTCTAACGACGAATTGTAACGACTACAATTGATTAGAAATGACTAAATTCTTTAGTAGTGACGAGTAATGACTAATAATGAGTGAAATGACTTGTAATGACTACGGATGACTATGATATGACCAACATGACTAACGACGGCTTGTAATCACCACAATTGATTACAGGAGGAAAGAGAAAAGTAGAAGGCAGGGAGGTTAACCAGAATAACGTCCGGTTGGCTACCCTACACCGGAGGAATGGGAAAAAGGAAAGCAAAGATCACAGGGAGAGAGAAGAGGGAAGGAAAGAAGGAAATTGCGGCAAGTTCGCTGACGCGTGTGGTTTTACAGAAGTTGCATTAATAGTCACAGGTGGTTGCACAAACCCGTCGTCCTTAAGAAACACAAAAGTGCCTTCACAGTTTTATGGGCGACGGGCGATGGGGGCGGTGTTTCAGCAGCACCGGCACAGAATGCTTAGTAGTGAGCAGAAATGACTAATAATGACTGAAATGACTTGTAATGACTACGAAATGACCAATATGTCTAGCCCCAACTTGTAACTACTACAATTCATTAGAAATGACTAAACATGCTTAGTAATGACCAGTAATGACTAAATGACTGAAATGACCATGATATGGCCAACATGTCTAAGGATGGCTTTTAATGCCTACATTTGATTACAAATGACTAAAAATGCTTAGTAGTGAGCGGTAATGACTAAAAGAAAGAAGAGAAAGAAAATCGGCAAAGAGAAAGAGGCGAATTATAAGATGAGGAAGAGTAGGCTTTGGCAGTTCACCTGTTGGGAGAGACCTTAAAAGAACCTGTAATTTTTGACGATGACATATGCCGTAAGCTTCAAAGCGATGAATACTCATACCAGGTGCCGTTAGATCCGTGCAGTATTGTGGGAGTACGAAGAAGCGAGCGGTCCCGTTAGTGCAGCGATAGAGAGGGTTAGCTGTATAGCTCCGCCAATTTTTTCTTGTGTTACCTTCTCGTTTTCAGCTTCGCCCAGGTTGAAAACGGTGTGCTATTCGGAGTGAGCCACGTCACAATGGGGGCTAGGCGTTGTGTGAAGAGGCACACACCCCGCTAATGCGAAATTAGCCGACTGAGGGTTGAGCTTGATTACGAAAATCTCTAAACAGAAGCACTCCTCGTAGGCGAATCAAACAAAGAGCAGCCGTCTTAAAATACGAATGTCTCAACGTTTCAAGTATAATCACATACTACAAGCGTGACACATATAAGTAAACTGCGAAGCCTTTAGTTAACTTTATGTGTTCGATAGCTCCAACTGTTCGTGAACATTGTGTCGGCCAAAGCGCATAAACCGCCTTCGCACGCAGATGTTGTATATTAAATAAACTTACTGTTATTTTAACTTTGCAGACCATGTACATTTCTTGTTACACCCGACGCGTGCTTCTGCACGCTAAGCCGACTTTCCCAACGCCGGACTTTACAGCGCTATTTCATTCTGCGCCTGGTAACTGACAACTTGGGCAGCGTGAGAAGGGCACGTTGCCCACCTATCTCATATATGGCGCAGATGAGCCCAGTGCACGTGGTGTGGTCAGGCTCGCGTCGATAAAGTAGCACCCTCTGCTCGCTATGTTTCCTCTATTTTTTGTATTTGAACATAGAAGGGGTTGGCGCGTACGCCGAGCCCCACTGCCAAAAATTGCATGCCCCATCTGCCCCGGTTTGGGGTAGTGGCGTGCTTCAGCCAACCGCAGTGCAATGGCAAGGCCTCGGCACGGGGCGCCGACCTAAATGATCATCGGAAACCCGGCACCAGGTAAGTATGCATAGAAGTGCGTCGGCATAAGAAGCCATTCCGAAAGGTACACCATATGGAGCGGGTAGTCTGGAGTACTCTACATGAAACAGGAAACTTTGCTTAGCAAGGAAGAGTTGCTAAATTACCTACCGTAACGCACAAGCACTCCACACATATAACTATAATCCTAGTTTGCCTGTTTAGTTTTTCTTGTAATGGCCGTATTAACAAAACTGTGAGGAACTATCGGGCGACGATTGTCTCGGTCAAGCGATAGTTGCTTGCTGTAAATCCGCCGAGTTGGAGACGACAATACGACGGCGGCGGCGATGGCATGACGACGATAGAAATGACGACGACGTCGTGATGACGACAGCACCACCAGAGACGTCACGACGATCGTGGAATGGCCACGACGGCACGATGATGCCCTCACGAAGATGATGCAATGACGATGACGGCACGATGCCAATGAAATAACAAGGATTCATCACGTCTAGGGCTTGAGGACGACGACAGATTGACGACAACGCGTGATAACGACGGAATGAAGGCAGCGAACAATGAAGTGACTGCGGTGGCGTGTTTGGATTGGAGCTCCCTTCGGCGCTTACAAATGCATCACCCGCCACTCCGTGCCGTCTCGCTTTGCACTATCTCCGGCACCGGGTCGCACTACATCTCCGGCGCCGGCCCATGGTTCGAGACGGCAGCACCCACATTTTGGTCAAGAGGCAAGAAAGGCTTCAATTTATTAAACAGGTCAATAAATAAAGATGTCCAGATTCAACGCACATTCTGGAGTCTACGTGAAGCTAGCTTTCGCGAAGAGGTTAAGTGCGTTGAATCTGGAATTATTATTTATTGACCTGTTTATTAATTTGAAGCCTTTCTTGCCTCTTGACCAAAATGTGGGTGCTGCCGTCTCGAACCATGGGCCGGCGCCGGAGATGTAGTGCGACCCGGTGCCGGAGATAGTGCAAAGCGAGACGGCACGGAGTGGCGGGTGATGCATTTGTAAGCGCCGAAGGGAGCTCCAATCCAAACACGCCACCGCAGTCACTTCATTGTTCGCTGCCTTCATTCCGTCGTTATCACGCGTTGTCGTCAATCTGTCGTCGTCCTCAAGCCCTAGACGTGATGAATCCTTGTTATTTCATTGGCATCGTGCCGTCATCGTCATTGCATCATCTTCGTGAGGGCATCATCGTGCCGTCGTGGCCATTCCACGATCGTCGTGACGTCTCTGGTGGTGCTGTCGTCATCACGACGTCGTCGTCATTTCTATCGTCGTCATGCCATCGCCGCCGCCGTCGTATTGTCGTCTCCAACTCGGCGGATTTACAGCAAGCAACTATCGCTTGACCGAGACAATCGTCGCCCGATAGTTCCTCACAGTTTTGTTAATACGGCCATTACAAGAAAAACTAAACAGGCAAACTAGGATTATAGTTATATGTGTGGAGTGCTTGTGCGTTACGGTAGGTAATTTAGCAACTCTTCCTTGCTAAGCAAAGTTTCCTGTTTCATGTAGAGTACTCCAGACTACCCGCTCCATATGGTGCACCTTTCAGAATGGCTTCTTATGCCGACGCACTTCTATGCATACTTACCTGGTGCCGGGTTTCCGATGATCATTTAGGTCGGCGCCCCGTGCCGAGGCCTTGCCATTGCACTGCGGTTGGCTGAAGCACGCCACTACCCCAAACCGGGGCAGATGGGGCATGCAATTTTTGGCAGTGGGGCTAGGCGTACGCGCCAACCCCTTCCATGTTCAAATACAAAAAATAGAGGAAACATTATTAGCGAGCAGAGGGTGCTACTTTATCGACGCAAGCCTGACCACACCACGTGCACTGGGCTCATCTGCGCCATATATGAGATAGGTGGGCAACGTGCCCTTCTCACGCTGCCCAAGTTGTCAGTTACCAATGAGCTGTTTGAATGTGTAGTAGCACGTGACACTGACACTTCTTCAGTGCGCCCCGAATATATTTAGGCCGAGTGAGAAAACGCCCGTTGTTCGAAAGGTTGATACGCAACGTTTGCTTTGCGGTGGCGCTGTTACACCACTAGCAGCATCAGAGTTAAGCCGCATCGAGCATCGTACTCCCTCTTCTAGCGCATTACAACTGGACTGTCGAGTTACCTACAGGATCATTTGGTTGTTGACGGTGAAGAACGCTTCCTTTGCCGCTGGTTAAAGTTCTTGACCATGTCGGGCGGAGAGATGCTCTTACGACCTCTTGCTCGCTGAAGGAATGGTGCAATGTTTTATCGTATAATGTTCTTGGAGCTAGCGAGCGTTCGTATTTAATTACGCTTGTATTCCCTTAACTTCCTCAATTTTTTTATATAACCGGCGAGCCATCAGGGCCTTGAGAATTTCCGTTGGAGTCGCTTCCGCAATTTCCGTTTCCGAAACGCCGCGAAGGTCCAGGCCTTCTTAGATATTGTCGCTCCTAAGTGGTTTATTACGGCGCTTCCGGTGTCAGCCGGGACCGGAAGTCGTCCGCGCTTGAAACCTTTAAACGGCCTCTCGAAGTTGTGCCGAGCATGGGACCACGGAAGAGCGCGCAACAAGCGTTTTTTGGGCGCCGGCTCTGCACCGTCGACGAACCAATTGCCGTATTATCCGGGATATAGTCCGCATGCGGTGTATACTCCCTAGGGGCAAATTAGGGCTTGAAGTAAAAAATAAGAGCTCTTTCTTCAAGAGGCTGCGTCGGTTTTTATACTGTCAAGGGACGCATTTTGGCTGATAAGATTTTTTTAAAGATTAATCAGTATGCAGTCGGTTTTGCAATGTAACGTATCGCAGGAAAAAATTGATGACGCAGTCGGGCTTGGTTTTTTTTCTTTTCGCGCTCGTGTCTATATATTCCTAAAGAAAGTTAAATTCTGCACAGTCCTCCTACACAGAGAGTCCGCAGCACACAATTTTTATGTGCATAGTCAGCTCATTATAGTTGGTAAATACGGTATACCAAGTGTTCCTTTAGCAGCACCAGGTTTTTTAAATATTGCCTGTGGAAGAATAGAGCCATTACGATCATTGAGCTAAATTACTGTGTGAGGCGGCCATCACTTCTACGATAAGTCGGAATGCGTAGTTGAATAATTAACTGAATTAGACTAGTTAAGCGCTAATTAATTAATTCGTGACACATATTTCAATTCACCGATGGTAGCTGGTGAATTCGCAAGGCGTATCCACTTGGAGCGAATTCTCTGGAGTACACGGGTTTCGAAATATTAATTTTCAATGTGCCCGACGAAATGTATTGACGTTCCAGTTCGTTTCGTGCTTCAATGCGTAAAACAGGTTTTCATAGAAAGGTAAGCCGAACAAAAGCTTATTTTTACCGCAAGTTTGACGTCGCATAGCGCGAACCGGTGCCATTCTCGGAAATCGTTCCAAGTCGATGCGCCTTCCAATATCGCAAGCTAGAATTGTTAGGTTGAAATGTGTGCAGAATATACATATTTAAAAAAAGTAATTAGAGTAAATATGTTAGTCATTCCATTAGGCACTTGAATTTCGCGTGAAAATAATGGCCGCCTCGCCAGTAATTTAGCTCAAGGGTCAGAATCGCGCTTTCTGCCACAGGGAATTAAAAGAATAAAAGATGGTGCAGCTAGAAAAAAGCCTTCTATATTTAGTTCGGCTTGCGTTACGTAGCTTCTAATTTACATGTGCCGCGCCTCCAGGTACGCCGTTCGTTTTTGTTCACCTTTTTATTTAAGCTGGTGCCTTCGATCGCGTTTGAACGCAAAGCGTAACTCTGTGCCCGACCTCTCTCGAGTTTTATCTCGTTATGCGATGCACTTTAAAATTCATAGCCATTCCACTTTGTGGAGGCGGATGACTAGCGGAGCTGCACATAAAGATAATAAAATAAAACAAGAAAAAAATATTCCACAATTATTCCCTTTTTATATTTATTTGTATTAAAGTTTATCTCGTCACCACAGTAATTATTGCTTTACGATCGTTATGATAGACGGCCATGGGCTCTGTCACGACACTGGAGATATTCTTAGTGAACGTTAGGTCTGTGCATAACCAATGGTGCTTCGTGGAGACGTTGGTCTTGGTGTAATATTGAAGGCCGAACCTTCCCAAGAGAAACGCCAAGAACCACTTTACGTCGGGAGGAGACGCTTCGACGTTAAAGTCACCCACAATGACGATGGGATTCGGGTCCACAGAGAGGATCCACCAAAATGTGTCGTTCATAATTCTTCAAGGTCCCTCGTTGACGTTCCGGGGTGAACGTGTACGGTGGCGACAACGATGCCGTGCCCAGCCTGTACGGTGACTGCACTTGCTTGACCAACCGGAAATTGCCTCGTCGGCAACTCAGTCCAGTCTTTCTATCCAGGATGAGGGCAAAGGTACGCAACTCGATGGGCACCCAATCAGCCATGATCTCGATCCCCCGTCTCCCAGCAGCATGCGCGAGGGGCTTGGCTTTGATCTGAGCCAGACGGCCAGTATGTGGCACATCAAGTATGCGACAAATGAGCATCGCATCGCGCGCTTCGCCTTCCCTGGACTCGATCTCTCGAAGTACACCGACGGCGCGGTTCGCGAGTCCGTCATTCACGTCGATGTCGAACGTGACCACGTGTACGGCTTGCTCCGAGCGAGCAGAATCGTACGAGGCGAATTGCCCGTCTCGGCAGCTGCAGCACCGGCCACCTTGGCATGTGCGCAAACGCACTCTTCGCCGGACCTGTATCCGAGGTGCACATCAATCGCTCTGGCCTCGTGTACGTCTCCCACGCCATGTACAGGGCAACATCGGTGTGGAACGGATCGACGTCCTTACTGGAGTAGAAGAGTGGCACAGCACAGGGCGCAACGACACAAGCTCGATCGGCGTTGACGAACCGACTCTCGACGACGGATACCTCTTGCCGTTGGAGGGCCCTCTTGCACCCGATTTCCGTGAGGATTGCCGAGAACGCGGCGGCCTTTCGAGGCAAAACCTGCCGCAACGGGAAGTATATAGGAGAGGTGACGTAACTTTACCTCCGGGCTGAGCACCATGCTGTGACCGCGTGGCTAAGGGCCTCGTTAGTACGAACCGGAGGCAGTTGTCGCAGATAGCCACACATTACGGTGTCCAGACCGCCGAATGGCTCGTCGTACTTGTACGTGACCTGTACGTCGTTCGCCTACAGAGTCATACCGCCTAAAGGCTCAATCCCCCTGAAGCAATGGCTCATACCCCGGTAAACGCGGCCCGCATGATGATAGTTCTTGAACACGCACATCAGGAAACGCTGGAACATAATCTGAGACTGCTCCACCGTAATATACAGTTGGGTTATTGATATAGTTATGCCCATAATTACCAAACACAGTTCCACATCAAAGGCGGAGATATCGTGTCAGTACCCTTTCATATCCGCTGTATGGCCCCGTCGCAGACCACTCGATATTACACTCTAAGAACAGTTTACACCCTTTGGAGTGCCCCTTCTACCACACAACGATAATCGCCATCTGCCTTGATGCGTTTCCGTTCTTTAACGCTGCGAGGCCGGCACTTTCCAGTAACGAACGGCACGCGCGTTATCAGCATGATAGCATTGCCGACAGCAAATGCTATCATGCTGATAACGCGCATGCCGTTCGTTACTGGAAAGTACCGGGCTCGCATCGTTAAAGAACGGAAACGCATCAAGGCAGATGACGATTATCGTTGTGTGGCAGAAGGGGCACTCCAAAGGGTGTAAACAGTTCTTAGAGTGTACGTCATGTCTTGCACTGTGTACTTAACTTTTGTGCAATGTACCCGAGACGATGGAGCATATACTTGTTGCCTGTCCCAAATGCGACCGTAAACGGTGGGCGTTGATCTCTTCGTTGACAACATTTAATAACAGGATGTTGATTGAAAACGTTGTTATTGAACCCATGACCGGACACAATATTAACAAAGCGAGCCATCAAGGTTCTCTTAGAAATTTTATTAACACAAGCCTCGATACAAAACTGAACGGACACTTTGGACACGAAAGTGTCCACCCTACTAATCTACCTATCTACTGATCTACTATCTACCACTAATCTACCTATCCTCATCATCACTCTGTATGCGCCTCTTTTTCTCCTCTTTCCTTTCCCTGTGAGGGGAGTAGCAGGCTAGAAAGAGAGAGAGACAGAGAGAAATAGAAGAGAGGAAGGGCAGGAAGGTTAACCAAGACGAACGTCCGGTTTGCTAGAGAACTATTATACCTTAGGCCAACTTCTCCGCGTTTTCTGAATAAGTTATATATCTCTCCCCTTCTGTTCAACTATTCGCTCGATAACACAAACTTCAGAGGCTCGCAACTCGTTGACATTGGTCCAGCATTCTTCTCCGCCAAACCCAGCTGAGTAGAGGTTGACTATAGGCTGAGCTCTAACAACGGGAGAATGGTGTGCAATGTAAATAGCTGTGCTCATAGTCACCTTAACATTGTTACGTGAAGGACGAGTCAGTGAGACGAGCAACTATTTACAGGTTATATTTACGACAGCGGTTGCAGCGCTGACCGGTTAGATTCACAGTGCGAGCGCAGTTCGTGCTTCGATCCTTCTCTTTTCTCGAGTGATGGCGCCCACGCGCCTCGTTCAATCAAATATCACACATGTGGCAATATGAACGGAGAAGGAGCGCTCACAAGGGCTCCCGCTAGCGGTCTCCGGAAGCGTCAGCTCGCACAGCAGTTTGCAGTGTCCGCAAAGATCAATAAAGAGCAAGTGCGATATGCTGCGTCAGTACGGTGGTCGAGTCCCGAGATATAAACTTAGAAAGCAGGGCGGACGTTTATTTTTTTTTATTACTTTTTTTTTCGCATTCGATCCCTGAGTTACTCGCGCTTCGCTGGAGGCAATAACATAGAAGGATCCGGGCCGAAGTCCGGCTTTTCGAGAAGCCATCGCGTGGTAAGCTCCCCTGATGCGGGCGAAGTTGGCAGGCCAGCGGGAAAAGAACGTTATGTAAGGAAAGCGAAATACTTCGAGGCACAAATTTAGAGAAGACGGGAGGCGGGGGAGAAGGCCTCGAGAACTGCGAAATGCCGTTCAATAGGCACCACTGTGCACTTTCGACACGCTTTGCTTCATCGCTCTATAGATATATTTTTTCGCACTTGCTTTTCGTTTAGACGAATCGAAGGGAACGCTGCAGAATAATGGAAGGACAAAATTTCGAAGTGCAGAAATATTAGGAACGGTCCGGAGATTCTTTCTCACACGTGGCTCTAGACTTGGTCCGAAGCTTTAACGTGCGAGATGAATAATAAATTCGTTTCCACTCTTTATGGAAGGATAGGCGTCTCTCTGGACGCTGTATAATAGCACTCCTTCTGTACTGAATGATGACGGCAGAACGCTTATGCTGCAGTACGTCATAGCTAATACAAGTTAGAGAGCCAGAGTTGCATAACCTACCTGAATAATTTTATTAAGAAACATGATGGCGTAAAAGAAAATGTGTTAGCAGAAGGTAGCAATAAGAAGGCATACGGTACAAAACATATTACGGCTGAACTCATCCCGCGATGACTGCCAATGGTAATGCGAATACCAATCGAGCAATGTAGCGACGGATCACGTTTATTTACCACGTGTAGCGGTAATTACGAGACTTTCGTAGCTTAGCCTATATGCGACCTACTGCGATGTCGTACACCGCTGTGCTACGGAGCTCGCTCGCCAAGGTGGCCGACGGGCTTGGAGGCGTGACGGCGAGTGTGTGACGCCGACGCCATGACGATGGAATGAAGAAGAAGGAACGACATCGATTCAACGACGAAGGCGTACAACGACGACGGCACGATGACAATTAGATGTCGTTGTTTAAATTATTACGACGTCATAAGGACTACAACGCGACGACGACATGAGGATAATGATATGACAACGACTTTATGACGACGTTGTCCTGACGATGATGGCACGACGACAACCGGATGAAGAAGCGGGAACGACGACGATGGCACGACGACGATGGTACGACACCGAATGCCTGAAAGCTTCTGGGTGACAACGACCCAATGACGACGGTGGGATGATAACGGCGGCACTTTTGCTCCAACATTAGGTTTAAGTGGGCGCAGTTGACGTTTTGAAACATTCGAAAAGTGTTCGAAAAAATATTCGTTTTTACGAATAGCGACTATTCGATTCGAAGACCGAATCGAACAGGCCACTATTCAATTCCATTTTCGAAAGTTCCGAATATTCGCCCACCCGTACTCTATTTTTACTATATTCCTCGCGCTCGTGTCTGTATTTCTGTAACGCCGATGTCAGCCGACATCAGTCTTGGCGTGTATCGTAGCATATAGCTTGAGCTGCCTCAAGTGTTACCGCCCGTATATTGGCGTTAATGCTTCGCGGTTTTGCAAGCTTATACTTCGACGATTCTTCGTCGTGTCCGTAGTAGATTCCCACAAATCTGTCCAAATTTGTCCCAATTTGTCTCGGACTGGTCCTCTTTACGCACCGCTCCTCATTCCCTGACGAATGAGCGTCCCGACAAAATAAAGTTGGGTCTCGTGACTGTCCGATAAAGTTCGCCAGCCCCACATTGTCGTCAAGTTGTAGTGACGGTGAAAAACAACGGTGGCAAAAATGTGAGTGACCAGACTAGTAAGTCGTTATTGGGCGAACTGACCACCAGTGCAAGTGTTATGGCCAATTGGATAAAACTATTCATTGATCTCGTAAAAGAATTTTTGTTTTTAATCATTTGTCGACCATATCGTTGTTTTCAGCACGCAGCCGGCGAATTGATCCCGCATGCCGCATCAGCGCTCTATATTTGCGGCCGTAGCCTTTTTCTACATTATCAGGCTGCTTCATTGCCAATCGGTACTTGCTTCTGTATTTATCGGGTATCTTGTACTTCTCTTTGAATTGTACGTATTCGCTATGAAACAAATAAGTAAATAAATAAGAAAAGCAAACAGCACACAAACACGCGCACCAATAGCGGCGACCACAATCGTCGATCGTCGAAAATCTCATCTCTGGGTCAAGCGCGTCGGCTATACGCACGTGGCTCGTCGTAGATGCTAGCCTGGTGCTCATGTGTGTTGCAGTGCGGGCATGCAAATCTGATTAGACAAGGTTCCCTCGCTATGTAATCGCCGACAACATTCGAGAGATTTCTGATGCGTTCAGGCGAGCCTAGCGTGAAGGGCAGTATAACTCTACGCTTGCGGTGCAGTTAGTGTATTGACCCTTTTCGCGGCGATCCCGTGGACGCTGCCTTGTTTGATCACGTGCTGACGCGTCCATTGCTATGCCACAGCCGCCTCGATCCGTCTGTGTTTGCAGTGGATGTATATACATGACGCCGGTGCTGCTCTGCAAACCTTTGTGGACCTGTATCGTACAGACGGTGACTGGGTGGACGACACGCGGAGCTTTGGCGACAGCTTCAAAGGACACGCAAGCGCTTTCGGAGCTCATCACGCTTTGTCCAAACGACGCGAGCAGCGTGAGCGGTGCTTGTAATAAAAGCGGGGCTAAAATGTATTCCAAGCTGCCCAAACTTTCCGCTTATGAATTGAATCAGTATCAGTGTGTTTAGCTCTTCTTTCTTCATTTAGCAGACAATTCTAAGCAGCGGCTTGTCACGTTTCTGACTCAATGAAGCTCCCCGCGGGCTTTCACTATCTGATTGTTTATTTTCTGCCTCCTCGCTCGCGGGTGGAGTCACTTGCTATATAGAGTTATTCTTGCAGGGCACAAGGCTTGTAACGTAGTTATTGTGTGCGCTGTAATAGCCTGTCGCATCTATGTATTATCCCTCACTCGCTTACTGTGTAGACGGTTAGGAAACGCTCGGCTTCGAACGTGAGTGTGCTGTCGATGCTGTCGAATCAATGCGTCGTCGCACATGCTTCGGCGCATTGATTCAAGTGTGCGCCCGTTCACTTATAAATTGCTACGTTGGCGATAGAGCGGGCGTAGGGTTGTGTGCGAGTCTGGGTGGACGTGTGTAGACTACGTGCGGGAAACTTACAATATGCCGAGAAGCGGCGCTACGCCTTTTGTCCCTGTACAACGAGCGCTACGCACTCCAGCAGACGTTCCGGGCTTGAAGTCATTTGCTTGGAGGTTATAGCGCTATACAATGCTGGCGGATGAGTGATTTTTTTTTATCATTGAGGGAAGAAGTGCATAGCGAAGAGCCGGCAACACAGGCTGTCCTTACGTAGCAGCGGTCCGTGAACTTGCACACGCAGAATCATTCCATTCCTTAACGTGCCAGCCCCAATTTTTTGCAGCCAGCTACAGCACACGTCTTCACCCGACCACTCCATATTTTGCAGCGTGAATGGAGCACAGTGCGTTGGCGAAAACCCAATTGCATTTCCGACAGCTGATCGCACAGAAGCAGGGCAGAAGAGGTAATGGTTTCGTATTCTTGCGCTTTCGTTGAGGTATACGGTGGTCACCCTAGCTGAGGCAACCTGCGACACGCAGGCAAAAGCGCCATCCCGTTTCTCTAGAGCAAACTGCTTTACGAAAAGCGTCAATAGGCTCCATGGAGGAAGGAAAAAACTTCCTCCATGACAGGCTCCCTTTTAATCCACGGTGCTACGTCACGAAAATACGGTGGCGTTGTGGTCGGAAGTGACTTTCGCACGGTAGGCACTATCCGCCGCCGATCCGCCCGCCTACAGTCGCTGGGTTTCGAGGGTGCGTGTGCAGTTCTACGTGTGCGGTTCTTATCCTATGGTTTTGCAACGAAGGAAACGCATTATGCCGAGCTGATTTGCGCCGAAAAATGCACGAGACTGTTGTTTTCATAAGTTTCCTGTTGATTAAAACCGTCGCAAGCAATGGGCCGCCGCGCTAAAAAGCGAAGGTACTGATTCGATACCAGATCATCGATCAAGCGGCTAACATTGCCTGGTATGCATTAGCCAAGATGGGTACTTAGAATCATTCATAGCGCGTCATTACAGTTTCTTACCGCACTGTGAGAAAGTTAGGTTACGTTGAGCCATGGATCCTAGGTCGACTAGCAGATTCACCTCAATACATGTCACATTCAAATTTATTTTCCTGTAGAGAAATTGAGCCAGCTGCAGTGTAGATAGCCTAGCACACGTTCACACACGCAGGTAGCACGGTCACAGCAGCGTTCATTGCAGTGTCGATGTCATAAACGAGCCTATAAACGCGTTCATGAATTTTCGCACGCGAAATAAGATGTACCGCGTTGGTACAGAGCTGGAGCGATTCGGCGGCCGCTATCAACAGCTGAGATTGCGCGGGCCTACAAAGCCGGCGTCGCCGTAGGCCGGTACTTCGCCCGTCCCACACCCAGCCGAAGCGATCGCTTCCATCGCCGCTCACGGCGACGTAGAAATCAGCTGCATGTTGTTTTTCACGTGAAATAGTACTCAATAGAAAACAAAAATGCGGAATTCGCGCGTGTTTCCTAAAGCAGCGCCCAGCGCTAGATCGCGATCGTGTGCAACGATCCGACGGCATTTCGTTTTGCAGACGGAAAGCAAACACCGACCGCCTCAGCGAGACGGCTCGGCTGGCTCGCAAGCACCACGTTTTGTAACTGCGCTTCGTTTGCTATTCGCTTCAACGACACCGAGAAAACCAATTCATTTACGCCCATGTTAATCGTGATGTCAAAAATAAGCGCGCTATGATAAGCTGCGCCCAGATCGCAAGCACCGTCGGCGGTCATTGCGGCGGTCAGCGAGCTAGGCCTAACCGTCTCGTTCGGCCTTATTTCGACGGGGGCAAAGTGCAAGAACGTGCATTGGGTGCACGTTAGAGGACTCCAGGTAGTCAAAATTATTCTGGCGCCCCCACTACTGCGTGCTTCACAATGAAATCGTAGTTTCAGCAACCCCCCCCCCCCACCCCAGTAAAAGAAGAATGGAGGACGCTGAAGCTTCGCCTGGAACGCGATAGGGTTCAAGGACCCCTTACTGTTTTTCAGGCTTCCCGGCAACTCCAGCTTATGTAACCGCAACGTTTACTGGGAAACGCTGGCTTTGAACGCTATGCACGAAGGCGAGCTTTCTGGTAGAAACGTGGCTTCTTGCGTGGGACGATCTCATCTTATTGTTTCGCACTTTTAATATTTCAGTCTGAGAAGAGCTAACATAAAGAACATGCGCTGTCGGTATTTGTTTCGATTACGCTTGTTTGTGGGCTGCCGTTCTCAAAATTCCGAGGAATAAATTTGTACAGAATGAAAGCAAGGTATGAGCAATATTCATGGTAGAGAAGTGGTTGGGTATGCGTGGTTCGGAATTTTGTTTGGGATTTTTGATGGTACACAAAATGCACCATTCCCCCTTACTCGTGGATGGATAGATGTTATGAGCGCCCCTCCCCTGGAAAGGGGCGGTGGGTTGGGCCACCAAGCTCATTACACTGCCTAATGTCCTACCTAGGAATTTTCTGATCCCCTATTGCGAACTTGGCTTTTCTACGTCTCCATTTTTTTGTCGTTTCCCGACTTTTCTTCCACCAATCCTCCAAACGCCTCTTACTAATCCCTATTGCACACATGTTTACTTTTCCGCTGTTCTCGCTGAACCGAAGGGCTTCAAGGAGGCCAGTGGTGCCTAAATCGACCGCTGGGCAGACGTCTTCACATTCTAATAACACATGCTCTATAGTTTCTCTAGCTTTACCGCAGCAAACACATGCTTCTCCTTCCTTCTTATATCTCGCTTTATAGGTGCCTGTTCTAAGGCATCCCGATCTCGCTTCGAAAAGTAATGAGCTTCCCTTTGAGTAATCATAAATTGTTTCTTTCCTGATTTCGTTTTTTCCTCTTAAGTAGTTACTAATGGCAGGTTTCTTTTCCATTGCCGCCACCCATGAGATTATTTTAGCATTTCTGACTTTCCGCTCGACGTTCTTTGTTGCTGTGTTGCCCACCCACAGGCCGAGTACTTACTGGTAAGCTTCCTAGTTTTTTTCCTCCACTGTGAATCAAAGTTCTTCCTGTACAGATACCTCAACACTCTCCCAGCCCATTTGCTTTCTTCCATATTCCTCAGTCATTCTTCATGCTCAATTTTACTGTGAGCTTCCCTCAGTTCAAAACTAGTCCAGCCCATATGACCCTGCACAGCTTCATTTGTAGTCTTCCCGTGAGCGCCCTATGCGAGGGCGCTCCCGTGGTGTTCGTCAAGGGTGCCCTCTATCGCCAGTACTTTGTACTGGGGACAGAGGGCAGTACTCTTTGTGCTGAGCCTTGAGCCATTTCTGCGCTCAGTACTGAGAGGCCCTTACGTGTGTGGTCTCCCACTGCCTGGTAGCGGTGTTGTGAAGGCGACAGCCTTCGCCGATGACATCAAATTGTATCTCAAAAATGAAGATAGCTTACCTGGCAGTCTTCGAATATTCACTGAGTACGAAAATATTTCAGGTGCTGGGCTAAATTTTTCAAAATGTCGTTATTTGTTCATTGGTTCACCACAGATAGGCCTAAGTCCCGTTTCCCGTTTTCAAAAGAGCGACTGTATTCGTATTGCCTTGTTTACACCTATGATGGCGTATCAGACTCTGTGTGGCCCTCAATTCTTTAAGATGTAAGACGAAATATTAAAGATGTTCAAGGATATGATTTGCCCCTATTAGAAAGAAGGTACTTAGCACAGTCTGTATTCTGCGACCGAGTGGGGTATGTTTGTCATGTTGTACAGCCATCATTACGGGTGACTAGCACCTTGCAGCCCCTTCTTGTTTCCTTTTTCTGGTCGGTCAGTACAGAACTGGTCTGTCGCGCGGTGCTTGGGCAACCACGCTCTCGTGGTGGGTTCAGGTTCCCATTCGTGCCTGTCCGCTGCCGGCTGCTTGCCCTGCGATTTCAGCTCCGTCTGTTACAGCATGATCAGTGTCCTGTGCGTGAACTCGCCTCCTATTTCCTTAGCACAAAAATTCGTTACTTGTTACCGGGCGTGCACTTAAATCGCGGACCACAAGTGTTAAACGCACCTGCATTTTACTCTACGACTGTGGCATATTATCGCCACATACAACAGGTAAGTCCTGACGTAGACGTTCTCCAAAACCTTGTTGTGGATACAATATCAGCCTTACCGCTTCCTCTAGTTCCTCCAGCCCGCCGCGCACGTTCCAATAATGTGTCGTGGGATGCAATAACGGCGTCATCTCTGCCTGGCCACCTACACGACTTTGTGTGGCGTCTAGGATGGCAAGCGCTTCCAACTCGGGACAGGCTAGAGCGGTGGGGGTGTAGTCCCATCTTCGCTGTGTCCCAGTTGCCCCCCTCAGGAATCCAATAAACATATGCTGCTGCAATGCGTCGTTGCCAGGGGGGTTTGGTAGGCCGTGCATACTGGTTTCCATGGCCTTGGAATTAACCACTTTATCACATCTGGTCGCTGCTCACGTGGTCGCTTTGCGCGACTTTTAATTGCTGCGGGGGCCTTTTGTCTATGGCGAAACCCGTGCGAGGCAGTTGCTGCGGGGCATCGTCGACGCGTGCTCTGTTTCCACTTCTGGGGAGGCTCTACTCTGAGCTGCTGTCGTTTCTGTCGGAGGAGTTGTTCGTCCTTTGGGAAGAAGAGTTCCTTCGACAGTGGTCATGCCGTGTCCTGTCGGTGGCTGATGGACGTGTACAGCTTAATTTTCGACCGGCCTGGTTCTTGTAGCCAGGACATCAGAAGTGTTCATTGAATGTGCACATAATGTAAGTGCCTGTAACTTCTGCGCGTGCGTGTTCTCTTATACATGATCATTTTCGTATGTACACATCTGACAGCATCACTTCAAAATTATGTAAAGTGTCTGTATCATATCATAATTGTACATAACCATTGTGGACACTGTATATATTGAACATCATTTCATACATGTGACATGTTTAACTGTGCTTTTCCGTGGGTCTATGTTGTTATATGTTTAATGAGTGAGGACTCGGACGCTAATTTGAGAACGTGCAATGCATAAAATCCTTCGTTTCTTGTGTATGTTATCGTCCTGGTGCAATTTTGCCGCGATTGTGACTCAGTGTTCGTATCGTCCCTTGTTTAAATAAACTTTTTCTAAACACGCGGGACACCGACGCCTGATTTTCTGAGACAGGGGCTCCTCAACGCTGTCGCGTTAAAAAGCGCCATCTTACCGTGTAAGCGGGGTCGGCGAACGTGGGCGGAGACCGCGCGACGGGCGTATACAGTGGCGCCGCCACGCGGAGTCTTGCGTGGGACGTGCAAAGTTGGGATTGCTGCGGCAGCCCTCTCCTGCTCAGCCTACAGCCGCTTTAGCGTCGTCTTTTTTTCCCATTATTATTGCATTTCATTTCAACGAAATCAGTAAAATACTGCTATAGCTTCGTCACTGTCTGTACGATGTGCTAAATAACTGTTTCGAAAAAAATAACTTCGTTACAAAACCTTATACATCGCCCGGCTGCTATCGACATGGAAACCACGGATGCCGAGTGCGCTGCCTTTGTAAAAGGTAAGAAACCATTGTGACGAATTAAAACTAAGCATCAAATGGCCTTTAGCGTGTGCTTGCGGTACAGAAACATATGTCAGCTCCAAGAAAGGCCTGCGACGTGTCCACCGTGGAATCTCATTCCATTGTGGGTTTCCATCTACAAACGGGACATGGTTGACACGACAAAGAAATGGCATTCGCAAATTTATATTCCTGTTTAGCAAGCATAACCTCACGGAGAACGACGCAACTGGCTTCTCCGTTTTGTGGAAAGCAACCCAAGATGCTTCGAGCTGCACGCAGCAGCCACCTCTCTCGCATGGTTTGAGGCACACGTATTGTTGTTGTTGTTGTTGTTGTTGTTGTTGTCCTGAGTGGCCGTGGCACACGTAGGCACGAGAGCCATATGCACGTGCGCACTTCAGCCAGAGAATTCAGCTTCGGTATTTTTCTGACAGGGGTCCCCTTTTAGATGTTGTGTAGCTAGATAACACATTACGCTTTCGCTAGTGTGACGATGAGCACAAGTTTGTCTGCCGAACGATATTATAATATTTCTCTGTTGCTTCTTATTGCGCGAATTCTGTACGGTTGTCACATGGTGCATTTCCGATCGCGATCGAGCCACATCGGGATCGAATTTTTCGACGATTGACTCCCTTCCGCAGCTGCACAAAGGGACCAATAGCGATCGCAAGAAATTTGGTCCCGATCGGGCTTGCTCGCGATCGAAAATGCACCGTGTGGCACTCGGCAGTATTACTTTGCGCATTTGAATGCACTAGCTTGCTGCGAGGTGTAGCTTGCGTTTTGCGGCCAACGAACGGTGTTCAGCGATTGCAACGCGACACAGTACCAGGAGTGCGTGTTTGCCAGCACTTCTTACACTGTCGGTGGGCCTTGGGGACGTCGCGAGCTGATGCATTTCTGCAACGCATGAAAGCGAGAGTCTTTGTGATGAGTTGTGGCTGCATCCGGCCCCTCGTCGATCACACACTGCGCAGCAGTGGCGTAAAAAAGCACCGATCGCCATGCGGTTCAAGTAATTCGTATCACTCGACCGCTGGAACACTGTACGTGAGCGATCGTCTCAAGTCGTCTGCTACTCGCCGAACATTTTTTGCCCTCCCATTCCGCACACGAAGTCTTCTTCGCGGAAGTGCTTGCTGCAAACACGTGCGTAGTAGCTCTGTTTACCCATTCGAAGCTTTATCAGTCATGCGTCGCGCAGTTTATGATCTTTGGGGCAAACGTGAAAGCTCCCGCCCTGCCCCTTTGCGGACATGACGCACTGCGGCGCGGAGCAGTAAATTATCGTGCCGCCGATAACTTTGAGCGCACTTTCCCAGCCTGTGCATTCTCTAGGTGACCGCGCGTGATATGAGTGCAAAACAACCCTGTTCCAAGGGGAAAAATTACTAGCTAATCGCGGTTAAAAAACGCGTTCCAGTCGTCCGCTTCCCTTCGTCGGAGCAAGGTGGGATCACGTGATCCAACTTTGCAAGTCAAAACGATTGCAGCGCCCGCATCTCCACTGGTGGGCCTCGCACCCACGGCGCTTACCACTGTTCGCGAACGTGGTGTAGGCAGTAAATTTACAGCGGCAGTGTTCCTGTACAGTGAACTATAGAAGAAAGCCTTCTAGTTCACTATAGTTCCTGTATGTGCTCCCGGTGGCACATACAAGGACACCATACCGCAAGCGCACTGCGCGCCCTCTGGTGCGAAAAGGGTGCGCTTTTTAACAGATCAGATGCTGAGCAAACAGTCCTCAAATAGAAAAGGCGAAGTAATTAATTTGCCACGATACTTGCGAACATGCAACGGTCAACCCTTCTTTCTTCCTTTTTTTATTGGTTGTTGTGGTTGTTCTGAGCAAGCGAACGCGTTACAAAAATGACGTCACCCCGACGGTCGAGCTGCTTTATTTATTCCGTTCGATTTATCGAGCGCATGTGCTGCACTTGTCACTACTGCGCGACCTCGGATGATATACGGTCTCCTTGGCCCCTTGCGTGAACGCAAATTTAAACCGCGCTTCTTCTCGGTCGTATACAGGCTGAAAGTCAGCCGGCAGCGGCCACTGTAGTTTAAGTTACCCCGACAAAAAAAAAAGTGTCACAGGCCTCCGCGGCACACGCAGCACAGTCACAGCATAAGCCGGGGGAACGGTTCCATTCGGCACCACGCACTACAGGGTGTTCGCGGCGAAGTCTCTTCGCGTCGTTTTCTCGAGAACGAACTGGACCATCCGCCCGCCGTCGACGGCGAACCGCGGCTTGTGCTTTCCTCTGCACAGCTGTCTGCTGAGCCCGACGTTACCTGATTAGAGCTGCGAGCGTAGCTCTACGATTGGCTTCTTCAGCAGTGGTTCGTACCTTGCGAGGAGGCGCCATAACGCGTGCCGACAAGTGTCGAGACTACGCGGCGCACATGCCTCCTCACTTGACAGGGGGCACTATACGATGCAACTGCTACATGTCGTGACACCTGGTGGAATCCAACGCAACTGCAATGCATAGAACGACAGAAAGCTGAGCTAGTTGGTAAGGATTCATAATGCAAAATAGAAGTGAGACGCGCAGACAGGACACAAGAGTACGTTCGTGTACAAGTACAAGAGGCGTTCGTGTTGTCCACTTCTCTACTCTTGTGTCCTGTCTGCACGCCTCACTTCTATTTTGCATAATGCAATGCATAGTTTGCACGCATCGACTCTGCGCGGCGCGCATGTCACATAGCGTCAGATCCAGCGACAGCAGAGGGGCCCCCGAGACCTAAATTGAGCATAGAAATGTTTTACGGGGAAAAAGTAGAAGCAAATGTCCCTAATAACACGGCCGCAGGACCTGATAAATCCCTACATCGCTATTCAAAAACCTCGGTCCAGAGAGCAAGGCACCGCTGACTAATGCCATAGAACAAGTGATTAAAGCGAAGAAAATTCTGGTCGGATGGCGTGACAGCAAGATGAACCTCACCTACAAAGACAGAGGTGATAAGGCGAGCTTGTAGAGGCCAGTTACAATAACGTTGGTTATCCATAGAATGGCTATGCAATCCATAAAACTGGAACTGTCGAAGTGGGTGGAGAAAAATTAATGTACTGGGGCAACTACAGAATGGGTTCAGACCAGGTAGACGCTTAGAAGATAACATATTTGTACTAACTCAGTGCATAGAGATTTCATTAGCTCAGAACAGACCATTATGGAAAGCATTTCTAGATATTAAGGCGGCCTACAACAATGCAGACAGGGAATTGTTATGGTATATTCTCAAGAACGAAGGCATAAATTAGAATATCGTGGAGCTGTTGAGCGAGATATTGAGACAACCGGGTACAAATTGTATGGGAAGGCCGAAAACGTAATGAAGTGGCGGAAGTTCACGAAAACAGAAGCAGGGATGTCCTCTCTATGCATTGGTGTCCCTGCATTATGTTAAGGGCATAGAAAGACCACACGAAAACAGCGAATGAGGGTTTGATTTTTCATGCGTGTGTAATGGACCAATGGTGCAACAGAAGGTCCCCGCAATAATGCATGCAGACGACATAGTGCTGCTAGAGGACAATGCAAGAAATTTACAGACACTCCCGAATATGTGTGACAACACAGCGCCAAATCTAAGCCTGAAGTTTATTACAGAGAAACCGAGAATTATGGTCCTTAATGAAGAGACTAGTAACTACATGTTGTCAATTCCACAGAAAGTCATACCCATACTCAAGCAATATAAGTACATCGGCGTATACATAAACGAAGGAAAGACTTACTCAAAGCACCCACCAAGATAATCTGAACATAAAGGGGAAGCGTAATGCAGCAATTATGAAACATAGATTAATTAAAGGCTACAATAAATGTGAGGCGGTGCATGGAATGTGCAAAGGAGTAATGATGACAGCACTGACGTTCGCAAATGCCGTTCTGCGCTTAAAAGCGGTCATCTCGTCGCGGTTGGAATTTACCTAAAGATCGGTGGGCCGGTTGGCTTTGGGATTCCACGGTAAAACCGGAAATGAGGCAGTGCAGGGGGACCTAGCTGGGTTGGGCCTTTTTTGATTTGAGAGAAGCGCAGGGCAAAATTAGTTTTGATGAAAAGCTCGGGAACATGGATCAAAATTAATGGACGGGTAAAGTGCACAAGTATCGATGCTTGAAAAGCATGGACGCAGAATGGAGGAAGAGGTCAAGAAAGTTGGCAACCAAGTACAAGGTAATTGAAACTGTAAAATGACAACCAGGATTTATCAAAAAGAAAGTGAGAGAAACGGTGCACTGAACTGGATGCAAATAGTGGAAACAAAAAAGGCTGTGGAGATTTACAAGAAATAGAAGTAACAAATTAGAAGAGAAAATTTGTACGATAACAAAGGGCAGTACCTGGTTATTTTGAGGCTCGAGCTGGTTGCCTAAGGACAAAAAACTTACCGGAACACAAATTCGCAACAAAATGAGGTGTGTGTGCGCTGGAGCAAAAAATCTGGAGACCACTTAGCACGTCCTAATGGAATGCGAAGGGATTCATCCAGTGAGAGCCGTAGGTAATGGACCCCTTCTAGAAGTGCTGGATTTAAAGTGGATGGAAGCATCAACCGATGAGCAGTCGAGATAAGCAATAGTCGTTTAGAGGATTGATATTTATAAAAAAAAAGCAGGGAAGAAATTGATACGAGCGGATCCTTTGCAAACATAGGTAGCGGTTCCACAAAAACGATTAAGTAGACGTTTTCAAAAATGCTAAATCAAAAGCATATATAGCACACTTGATTAACTCAAGCACGCTAAGTGACTATTTGTCACCGCCCAGTTTCAAAAGGAATGCCAAGAAATGATCCCCCTCATCATCGTGTCAAATCGCCCGATACGGTGCTGATGATTATTTGATGATGATGGGGCAGTGATAAATGGTCACCTAGCCTGCGAGAGTTACTCAGGTAAGCAATACATATTTTCCATTCTAGCGCTGTGGTATACATCTCCTCAATCTTCATTTTCTTCGTCCAAACTTCTCTATCTACCTTGTACCGCTACCAATGCAAGTGCTACATGGTGCGCCACCTGGTGCAATAATATGCGACGGCAGTGCAAAATGTGCACGTATCGAAGCTACGCGGCGCGTGTTTCGCATCGCGAGACTCTTCGCGCGCTAGGACGCATGTGTGGGGCATGTCTTCTCAGCAGTAAGCAAGCTCTGGCGTGGCGTATGTACAGGAACTATTTACATTCATTTAACAAATACCACGTAAAAAAAAGTGCTGGCGCGGCGTATTGGCAGGGTAGCTGACTCCCGCGCAGAGGGCCCGGGTTCGATGCGGTGGGAACTGGGTATTTTTTTATTTTTTCTCATTCCTGGCGATAGCTGCGACGGACAGCATCGCCAACCGAAACGGCTATTCGAGTGAGCCCATAACAGCTTACTCCGTAAAAAAAAAAAAAAAAAAATTACTCCGAACCGAAATTAAGCGCAGAAATTTAACTCCGGAAACTATGACATCTCGGATGCCACGATGGCGCATTTTAGTTGTAGGATGTATTTCTCAGCGCGAAGACATGGGTTTAACTCACGGACGTGGCGGCCGCGTTGCGGGCAAATCGAAGTGCAAAAACTATGCAGACGACAATGCACACGTTGGAATGTACGTGAAGCAAAACTGCAGCAAGGAGGTAATTAAATGCTGTACAACTGAATGCGATACGCACACAGCTGCTCTTGATATTTTTTTTTTACCCTCCGCAGCGTGAAATCTGAACACCGCATTCCAGCATTGCGCTAGATTCGCGTGACAGGCATGCACGTATTTACGTGTGAGTGTCGTATTTCGTTTTGCGCGCGTACACACGCCTATACTCACCGCTGTTTTCTCGGCAAACATCGTCGCGTCGATAAGTCCCGCAGCGAGCGCATTCGCTTTCGGTCACACCCCGTGAGCGGCGCACCGCATTTACATAAGCGTCGAGTGACATTGTTATCTTGGCGGCGCGTGTATAAACATAAACATTTCGTGAAGTTTTGTAAATGTTGCCGTGAGATTACACGTATAGAGCATGCCGAAAGTTATAAACACTGTTGCACGCCTCGCATTTACTTCTACAGATTATACCCGAGTCACGAAAGCTTTCACGCACGTAGAAAGAGTCCAACACGCGTACGCTTTTCTTTTCTTTTTTTTTTTTTTCTGCGCGTGCGTACGTGCGTTGCCTTCTCGCTCTCGCTTCCGCGTATCATTTTAGCGATAGTGCGTTCCGCGTTTTGCATACTCGTCGCTGCCGCTTTGCCTTGCCCGGTATAGCACACGTCGAGACGGGCCTATAGGTCACGCAGGCCACGCATATACACTGACTCTGCGTGCTCGCATTTCGAGAAACGGGACCCGGCTGCAACCGCGTGCGAATCCTCGCGACGCCGTTTCTATTATTTATTTCCTTTTCTCTCTCGTTCTCGTAAGCGCGCCTGCGTCCACTCGACGATGTTGTCCGCGAGGAGATGACGTCCGCATGCACGCGGGTGGCCGAAGTGTGCGCACACACCTGGAAGATGCGGACGACGTCGATTCCGTGTGGCGAGCGCATTCACTGTGTGCGCGTGTTTATGCTTGCATTTGGTACCGTCGTGGGTGCCTGCATCGAGTATTCGCTAGGTCTACATAGATGAGTTAGAATGACGCGCTTAAGTTATACCCACAAGGGCGTTACGTGAAAGAGGGTAGCGAGAGCATGGGGGCATTTAGCAAATGTGCAAAATTAACAACAACATCAAGACCAACAACAAACAAAGCAGAGGTTGCAAGCTGTTGCAGCTGAAACATTAGGTGAGCCATTCCGAATGCAAACAAACAAACAAACAAACAAACAAACGTATAAAAGGCGGCGTAAGGAGAACGGAATGAAAATTATACATATAGAAATCACGCATCGAAAAGTAATTACGCGACGATACAGCGCAGTCTATCGGAGTATTAGAAATGTCAATAATTATCTGAATGTAGAAGAATTTACATATGGGGAAGTTGATTCTCGTTGAACATCTTGAAGGGGCAGCGCAAGACGACTTAGACAAAAAGCAGGAAAGACGCGACATAACGCTGAACTCGTGACTAACTTTATTAGAAAGCATACACGTACTTGAGTGCTACCACTTGCACCCACATGCTCCCCCATCGATGGCGTCGTTATCAGTGCACAGGCAAACAGCAGAGTCCTCTAATAATGCTACACTATGGAGCGCTCAAGAATGAGAATTCACCGTCATGCAAAGTTAATCGAGGCATGCTTACAGTGTGTAAGCATGCTTCTCGTGGGTATGTGGCACTTTGAAAAGGACTCAACATCCATTTCTGACCTTGTTGTTTGTCTGGGAGCCTCCTCCTCTGTTGGACACGTTCATAGACGAAGCTTGCGCTCCCGAATTTTCCAATTGTTTCAGGGTGATTTTCTCGTTAAATTTAGTGCAATGTGTTATATTCAGTTGCTTTGTTCCCCCAATGCTACCATTGTTTTCTTGTCAGTACTAAGTTCTCTTTTTCCTAATTCCATCCGAATCTTGGCCAATTCTCTATAGTGGATATAAGCCATCAGAGGAAACAAACAAAAAAGCAAACAAACACGCGGAGAGACGGTGGTTCACACGGTGACTGTCTGTCGAAGTATCGCAGCAAACAAGTTTAGCCCCAGAGGAAACAGTGAAGTCAAATGACCGGCTCCGCCTCTCCCTTTTTCTTTTTTCTTCTACTTGAACCTTGCTCAAAACGGAATGAAACGAACATTGATAGGGTATTTGACAACCTCTCCCATTAATTTGACAGGTGCCCCTCTTTGGCAGGCTCTGGTTTGTTTCGCTTTCATTCGAGAGTCCCAATGGACACTTCTGCCGTCACGTTCAAGCTTAAAAGTTCACGGAAGGTTTTCATAGCAACGTTCGCGAAGCCCAAGCTTAGCTAATTTTTATTTTTAATTGTTCGTCGCCCTTTCTCTTCGGTTTCTCTTTCTGTCTAACATAGCGAATTCCGTCGTGCGATTGGGCCAACTCCGTATGTCTGAAGCTTCCAGCTTTTTTTTTTTTTTTGCTTTTTTTTTGCGCGCACACGAGAAACTCGTTATTTGAGAGCGGTGCAGCTGTCAGCGAGCGAACGTAGTACAACACAGTCCGCGGCGCGCTCCTCGCTAACGTGGTTAAAGGCGCGTAGCTGCGGACGTGGTTACTACTATTTGCGCCCAGCCGCGCACCGCAATCCAATTTAGTGGCGAGCCGGCGCCGCGCTGTCAGATCGGGGTGAGTACACATGGGAACGCGGGTTCCCCCCGCGTTTTGTATCTGCCGCGCACTCGGCCTGTTACTTCTGTGCGCGCGCTTCCACCCGTCCCGGTATATATATATATATATATATATATATATATTTTCTTTTCTTTTCTCTCTCTCTCTATTTTTTTTTTTTTTTTTTGCTGGTAGCTCCACGAACCCCCATCAAGGCGCGCGCGTTGCTATTGGGACCGCGTACGACACCTCTCCTTTTCGTTATTCCGTTACCAACAGAAAACCAACAACTACTTGCAGGTATTAAAAGGAGCTGGCTCGATGCGCACGTATCGCTGTAGCGTGCCGAGGCACAGACGGCTGATGGTCAAGATGAAGACGATGATCATGTGTGGGGGGGGGGGGGGGGGCGGATGTTATCCTCTGACGTAGTTACGCAGGGTATCCCTGACATCGTAAAAAAAAAGTTTACATTACTTGTATAGCCGCAGTCTCGGTTCGCTGGTCGTCTGTTCGCTAAACATCACGCGGTTAACCGACATAGATCGCAAGCCGGGCTCACGCATGCAGCGGCGGGTTGTTCTCGCGTTACGCTCGCGTGCTGCAGACATTTGCTGCCGCGCTTGTCGTCCGAGAGGTGAACATCTCTTCAGCCTGCCGTTTTATTAGACGCGTTCTGCGCTCTATATTGCGGCAATACTTGCAGAGTCGAATGTAGTCGCGCTCAGGTGAAACCACTAAGTAATAAATCTGTTCAAACGACGTGTTCATAGTTTTGCTATATACGGTCGGTTTATTAGCGGAAAAACAAAAGCGAAAACCGGAATTATTATTTTTTTTCATTCTCTATGAAAGCGCAGCGAAGATGTCAGTGGGACGTCGCTCAGTTATATCGCGCATCGAGGCAGTTTTTTGCTCCGTGTAACAGCTGTCAAAATGTATAAGTTCGGGCCTTGGTTGCTCTTTACCACAATGCAATCTTTCTATGTAGACGAACAATGAGCTACCTCCAAGCAAACGCCGTTAAAATACGTCACGGTGGGATAGCTAGGAAATTCCGTAGTAGCGCAAGACAGTCAGGCCGCTTTTTATTACCTTTTAAGGGGGATTAGAGGTACGTTAATTAACGCAGAAAGCTGGGCTAGTTGTTGCTGATGCATTTGCTGGGACATAGTTACTAGCGCTAACAAGACTAACGGAAAAAAAGTTGGGACAGGAGACAGCGCGCTCTGTCCTGTCCCAACTTTTTCCGTTAGTCTTGTTAGCGCTAGTAACTACGTCTCAGCAAATGGAGGTAGGTTGCATCAAGCCGACGATTACAACAAGACTCACCTATACGATGTTGCAGAGGTGTACCCTAGAAATCACTTTAAAGCGTCTCGTTGAAGCCAACGGTGAACTAGGACTGGAAGTTGGGCCCAGTTGGATATGATCTCTCACAATCTACTTTTTTAGCAAACCGCCGGGAATCCTGCTTAACCACCTTGCCTTTTTTATTTTTCTGCTCGTCATTGCTCGCTTCTTTGGCTCTGAAAACAGAACGTTCCGGTTTGCCATATTGCATTTCTTGTCCGCCTCGATAGTATTGTCAAACGCTCGTGTGCTTGTATTTAGGTGCACGTTAGAAAAAAAATAAAACTGGTCAAAATTAATTCCGAGCTGTCTTCTGCATTGCGTTCCTTCCTAGTACCAGGGCTGCTTTGTAGCAGTAAACACCACGAATCAGTCGAAGAGATCGTGCCTGACAAAGAGGGGGGGGGGCGGGGGGACAACTCCAACAACCAAAGGCGCAGAAAGCGCGATGAACTTAACCGTCGCGCGCAGGTGCTGTAAAGAACGGCCCAGCTGAGGTGCAAGTTTTGCCAGCCAGTTGCGACAGCGGCGGCAACTTTTGTTGGAACGCCACCGTCACGCTATAGCCTCGTCGCCGTTGTGACTGAATGCGATCAGCGGACCAACTATTGTTACTGAGCCGCCTATTGTTACTGAGGTCTGTCGCGAGCGGGGGAGTGCTCGCGGGAACCGAGTTCGAGGCTCCTTCCCAAGATGCAAGACAATGGGCACGCGGCCGCGCTGCAGGGGTCAGCTCGGGGAATAAAAGGCACCTTTCCTGACACAAGCCCCGAGTTCTACGAAGTCCGTCTGACGTCAACTTCGGACCGCGAACTTCGCGCAATGAAGTGAGTGTGTGTAAACCGTCCCGCAGGGAGGCGACTTGTTTACGATGACTGGTCGACCGTTTCCGTCACCTTGATGTCGGGGGAGGACCGTGTGTTTATAAACCGCTGTTGTGCGGCTGCTCAGTGCACTCTCTCAAGCAGTCATGTTAGACTGATGTACTTTTCTATCGCAGTCATGCTAGACTGATGAACCGCATGTAGGTACTGTAAATAAACCCATATTCCTCGTTCTCGATGAGAAGCAGTCCTTCCCTTCAACAACGTCCTCAGCGTGGATAAGTTGGACGACGGCATGGGCCAGCTACCTTCTAATTCATGCCCGACTCCAATCTTGACAACCGGTTACGAGCGATGTAATTGAGCCCCCAATGCTAACAGTGCATTGGAGAGACGTTTCGTACAACTCTCGGTGAGCTGGCGCTGTGTGTAAGTCCCGAAGTGCACAGCATACTTGTTTACCGATGCGCGGCCCTTACATAATGTTGCGTGTCGCAGCTAACGTTAGCCGTGCAATCTGTTCACCTTAGAAATAAAAGTGAAACGCGGTGGACGGTACGATTCCAAGACCTGCGGCGTGCGATCGTCAGCCCTCTGAAGACCGAACACCGCAAGTCTTGTGTTTGTGTCTCGCACCGTGCTTCCTTTAATACTTCCTTGTTGTTTCTTTCAATAGCTTGGACAACGTTAGCATAGACACATGGTACATATTGAAGGCTTCCTGCATGATTTCGTAAAATTACGATTCGCGCGTCGCACCTATGTCAGACGTAGCTCAACGGCTGCGCCTGACGCATAGGCACCGACGTGACAGAGTGTTCTGCATGCGGCGCGCATATTGACAGAAATAAAGTAGTCAGAAAACAGAAAAAAAATGCAACGATGGACGAAGGTTGTACGAGTGTTGATGCGCAGCAGCAACGAAAGGCGGGAAACGCGGCTTGCGCAGCGAAAGCGTTTTGCATGTCATCCGAGCGACGTCCTGGGCGCCTAGCTAAGCGGGTTCGTTATTTGAACGCATCTCAAAAATCGCAAGCATCAAATGGCCCATTGAGCAAAAGACCTGCGTATATAGCTGCGAAGCTGCACCTAAATTCCCATTGGTTGTGACGCCAGGTCACGTGCGCGCCTCGACGGAGCAGACCGAGCGAAAGGGAACACCTCTGGCAGCAGCGCTGGCGCGCCAGTTGCTGCGTGAGAGGAGAGGGCATCGTCGCGACGCCACGTCACCCTCTCTTCCTCTCGCTCTCGGAAGCCTGCGTTATCCACGCGTTTCTTGTCCGCGCAAGCTCTCGGATAAGTTCTAATTGCGCCTCGGTAAATCGCTATAAAAATGATGCATAAAAAACAGAATAAATTCGGAAGAAAAATGAAACGTTCGCGGTAGACATACGACCCTACGCTCAGAAGTCGAGCGCCTTACCCATTGGGCTAAACGAGCGCTTCCCAGATAGCAGGCATGTACACTCTTCTTTGTGATACGATGTTACTCGGACCGAAATTTCCATTGCCAAGCCCGGCGTGACGAAAGCGGTGACGTCAAAATCACCGCGGCTTGCTCGGGAGCGTCCCCATTAGATTATGTGGCAGTCGAGCAAGGTAGCATGACGTCACAGATCGAAGTTCGCCGGCCTTATGCTATCTAGGAGGCGTTGGCCAAGCGTCTCAACGCGCTCGCTTGCCCGTGAGGAGTTTATAACTCGAGGGACCGCTCAGCGGCGTCCAACTGGACACCAATGCTTTCGCAAATCACAACTCACAAGAAGTGTTTAGGTGTCCTTCGACTTCTTTTTCTTTCTTGGGCTACTCGGTTTATATTCAAAGCGATGGCCGTATTGCATCCACAAGGCGGACGCAAGAAAGGTGGCACACTGTAACATTCGTCTTGTCATATCTTTTTTTTGAAATTCAAATAAATTATGGGGGCTTCAGGTGCCGAAACCACGGTACGATTATAAGTCACGCCATAGTGGGAGGCTGCGGATTAATCTTGACCACCTGATGTTCTTTAACGAGAACACGATGCACGGCACACAGGAGTTTTTTGCACTTCGCCCCCATCGGATCAGGAGGGCAACGCCTTAACCGCTAAGCAACCACGGCGGGCTGTCATCTTTGTTGTACCCGCACTGTTAAGGCTATGTTTACAGCACATTACCTCGCCTCCTCTTGCAGACATCATAGGTGTATACACAATTTTTTTCGTAACACGAACGAATTTAGAGAGAGAGAGGAGCCCACGTATAAGTAACTGACCAGCTGAACAACTTATTGTCCAGTCCCTAGCATGCATTCACCTGGCTTCTTGCTGGTTTCGGGTGGTTTTAGCTGCCGGTTACAAACGACAACTGTACGATGGCTTAGCGCATATGAAAGTGGAATCGAGACCCGTGTCTCCTCTTTCTTTCACTCCGCCATCTCCCTCCCCACCTGTAGGGTAGCAAACCGGACAGTCTAGTTAACCTCCCTGCGTTTCCTTCCTCCTTTCTCTCTCTCCCTGTACGACGAATCGGTCAGTTTCGTCAGACTATAAAAACTCTTCACCGGTGGAACAAGTGAAGGGTCTTTTCTAAACGGCGCCTAGGCCACGATGATGGGTGCCATCAACACAAATCACAGTGCGAGCAGGATGGACCGAAAAGAAACTACTGAACGCATCTAACGCAAAGTATACGCTGTTCTATCACTGCCCACGCGGTAACTGGAAATGCTCCGTAACCCCAGAGCCGCCCACATTGCACTCGAATGTGCACGCGTACTACACGTGTGACAAGGAGGACTCTTTTCCACGCATGCGCAGGTGCGAACTCGAGAGAGAGAGAGAGAGACATCGTAGCAGCGATCTGTGATCACCACGGTCGTCGCCGGCGGCGCTGAACCAACGGCGCTGTGCGGAGCTACCGTGGACCACTCGCTGCTGCTGCTGACGCCGACGTGAACCCAGGGGACAACCAACCTCGACGCGGAGGATACATCCCAACCAGCACAACGTCGTGCCAACACAGCGAGTGCTACCATCGCCGTTCGACGCCGTCCGCGCCGCCCCAGTGCTGCACGACCCACGACCGGCTGCTGCACCAGGTGGGAGTGGGGTCGCCCTGGTCTTGCCCGGGTTCCGCCACTGGAGACGCCATGGCCACTCGCAAAAGACCGCCCGGCTACGGAGGCTACCTCAGCGCCTACCACAGGTCGGGATTCGTGTTATCTTATTGCGCATTTTTACATGACGCGGAAGGGGCCACAGACCTGATTTAAGTTTACGCGGCAACTTCTTCGAGCCGCGACGCATTTTTGGTCCTCGGAGCATCGCTACGAGTGCTTTGGGCGCTACGAAAGCGCTATTAGCATTCATCCGGGGCACTAGCATAAACCAGACACTCAAAGTGCCTGCTCCTGCCTGTTTCTTTTGCATGTTGTGTGCGTGTGCGCAGCCACAAGCGTTATCATCGTGTGCACAAGAGCCCGTGCCGTTTGACGCGCTCTGGTGATCGACTAGCGCAGTCTTGAAGCTTGTACGTGTAACCATGACATCCGAGATTGCGTGCGCTGGAAGATTTTCCAGCGATCGAAATAATTTCTTAGGCTATGGGTTAACGGATGATCGCGCTCATACGTCGTCTGCTACAGTTCACAGGCAGACAGAAAGTCAATGCACACGAAACTGCATGCTTCATCATTTCCAGAGGCATGCTAGGCGTATGGCCAGGACCTCTGAGTCCCGGCGTATTGGCCGAGATTGTTTGGTTCCCTACATGATTTTTGATCGATTCAGCACTTGTTCGGCTGCCTGCATGCCCTATAGCTCTGCCTGTAGAGCGGAAACATTAGAACGTGCCAGCGCGCACTGTCGTGACGATCAGGTGCTGGGCCGACTCGCGTGGCATTGCGTGTTGCGCAATGTTCTGTCCTATAGTTCTTCGCTTCCTCCGTGCTCTACAAGACGGTCTTTGCCATTGCTGCTGCTGTGACCAATCTGTCGCGTGACAGGCGACGGATGGCTAGATCTAAAGATGCATCGTATCGCAGTCATCCATACTAAATGAAGCGCGGAAACTAACTAAGCAGCATGGCCCGCGTGCACAAGAAACTATACATACAGGCGATACCTGTTTGTACTGGCAGTTCAATCGTGGTGACGGACATGCTGTTACCAATGGCAGCCGGTGATTGGGAGGCCACACTTATACCCCCCCCCTCTCTCTCTCTCCGACTTGCATTAACTCCTGGCACTGGTGGTGCATAAACATAAACAGTGCATAATATTACACGCTGCATAGTTTCTGTTTGTTTGTGCACCTCATGTATCGCTTCGTTAAGTAATCTGGTTCTTCAATCGCAATAGTGCGCTATAGCGATAGAGAAATACGGCCCTTGCGCGGGGCTGGCGACCGTGTTGCGTGCGCGGCACCTCATTACCGTAAACCCTGCAAGGCTTCATTGGCAGAGCTTTCGGTGTAATATAAAAATCGCCCCGGCACTGCCGTGTACGCAGAGGCAGCGTCGCATCCGGTGGCGTATAAGACCGAAGGGTTCATACGTAGTTACACCGCCCGCTCTTATCAGTCATTGCAGCGCGTGCTCAAATTTCCGAGGGGAGGCCAAACAAGTGTCGCAGAACAGTCTGGAACTTCCTACTGCGTGAAACGCCTGACGAAGAAGATAAATAACATCCGCAGAGCCTTGTCTCGACTTCTCTGCCTCTTTTGCTGTTTCGTTTCGGTTCCAGAACATAAAACTTCGCACAATTCAATGTACTTTTACAAAAACACATTTAAACATGTACTTTCTCAGTCTGAAAGCGTGCCCTGCCAAACTAAACGCAAGCTTAATTTAAGAATAAAGTAGGGAATCGTCTGTTAAAATGGTGCCTGATTATTTGTTATTGTACTATTAGTTGTGTTATATTCTGAACGCATGCACACCTTGTCGCCCGGAAACGACTTTCCCATGACCCTGCGAGCCGTCAGCGCCGGAGGGCCGACGCCTGTTTATCCTGCTGACGTTTATATTGCGCAGCCTCGCCTTTCGTGAAACGCTGGCACGTCTTCGGCGCTGACAGACTGGGCTGGACGTCACCGAAGCAGGCATAGCCGTCCACGCTTCCGACATGCCTCGCCGTTATACACTTCTTGATTTTTTATTTTTGTCGCCGTCACTTCGACGTCTAGGCAAAGGACACGACACAGAGAGCGAGAGAGAGCCGGCGTCAACGTTGACACTGCTAAAAGCGACGTCTGGACACGGCTCGGACAAGCTTTGTTTTCTTATGTTGCTGACGATGGTTGGTCCAAACGAGAAGGGAAACTAGAGGGGACTTCATTTTAGTCAAGTACAGCCACCGTGTAAAGCCGACAGTGAATACAACGAAAGCACGACGTGTGGGATGAAATCTTCCCAAGTGGTCTTGTGTAATAAATGTTCAGCGTAAGGCTAAATTAACGCCTATCTTTCGACATCGTTTTAACGCGAAAGCAAGTGAAAGTAAAGAAGAAAGAGGACATCTTGACGTCAGTCGGAGCACAGCCAACCGAATGAGGTCAGTTTGGCCGAAGTTGGTTTGGCCGAAGTTGGTTTGGCCGAAGCTGGTTTGGCCGAAGTTGGTTTGGCCGAAGTTGGTTTGGCCGAGGTTGGTTTGGCCGATGTTGGCTTGGCCGATGTTGGCTTGGCCGAAGTTGGTTTGGCCGAAGTTGGTTTGGCCGAAGTTGGTTTGGCCGAAGTTGGTTTGGCCGAAGTTGGTTTGGCCGAAGTTGGTTTGGCCGAAGTTGGTTTGGCCGAAGTTGGTTTGGCCGAAGTTGGTTTGGCCGAAGTTGGTTTGGCCGAAGTTGGTTTGGCCGAAGTTGGTTTGGCCGATGTTGGCTTGGCCGAAGTTGGTTTGGCCGAAGTTGGTTCGACCGAAGTTGGTTCGACCGAAGTTGGTTCGACCGAAGTTGGTTCGACCGAAGTTGGTTCGACCGAAGTTGGTTCGACCGAAGTTGGTTCGACCGAAGTTGGTTTGACCGAAGGTGGGTTGACCAAGGTAGGGTTGATAAAAATCGGCTTAATTGAAATTGGTGATGTTTTCTATGTAAAATAAACAGATGGAAGTCCTGCGCTCATGTCGTTTAACTGTGCGCCTTCACGTAGTGTCTATTCGCGCTGTAAATGCTCAGTTTTCAAGAACAAAGTTGAGCAACACTGAAGAACAGAAAGGCAGGCAGGTGAACTAGACTTTGTCCAGCTCGCTGCCCTAAACTTCCAGAGAGAGAGAAGACAGGAGTTCAGCTTATGTGCGTGCACTGGAGAAAGCACAGCGTTTATGCACCATTCTGTGAAAACCTGGGGAGGGAAACTTCTGGCAGCTGGTGGCGGGAGTAAATAAGCGCGAGCGTGGAACACGGTGGAAAAATTCCCTGTTCGGGGAATGCGAATCACGAAAAAAAAAAGAGAACGTTGTTGTCGCACGACGAGCCAATTCTAAGGCACACGGCTTTAAAAAAATAACTCAAAGCAATACTGAGCAGCCCACGTTCGCTCTATTGTTGTCCTCGTACAATGTGGCTCTTACCCACCGTACGGAATTCAATTTCACCGGATTTGTCGTGAGCCCATCCCGCTGGGAGCGCCGGTCGTGTAGGGCCTACGCATACGAGGAGGATTTAGACCACTTTAGGAATTTTTTTATTGAGAAGTAAAATTCATAACCATGTACGACCTCGATTATTTCGACTTTTCGCATAATTCTGGCGCACTGGAACGTCCCGGAGAAAACCGCACATTGCTATGGAAGGAAAACTCGCTTAGTTGGAACACGAAATCGCGCCTCCTCGGTTAATTCAACCCCCCCCCCCCCCCCGCCTGCCATCATCGGCCCCTCATGCGTGCAACGGTTACTCAAAGCTTGAAAACAAGATATTGAGCAGACGGCTTTAGCAGTAAAGCCGTCTCTTGTTTTGTGGATATCTTGTTTTCAAGCTTTCAGCAACCGTTGACGCGACGCTGTTTCATTTATCTCTTCGTGGCCGACGCTCCATCCGCCCGTGAAGCCATCCGTTCCCGCTTGTGTCGTGCCTTGTTACGCCCCCACATTCAGCTGTCGGCTTGCTCGAAACGTTCGGCATGGCGTCGTGTGGCAATTGCACGGCGTTTTATACTGAGGCCAAGAATATGATTTTTTTTTCAATATATTTAGAATGGTTACTCGAGCGGGAAACAGACTGGCGAGAAATACGGCCCGAAGAAAAAGCACGCTCGCGATGCACCGAACCGAAGCACCGAACGAATTAATCTTTTTCTTCGTTTTGTCGCCTCTGTTGATTAGGCCTTTCGAACGATTCGAGCAAACCTTAATTAGGGTCCCGCAAGAGTCGAACTAACGGGAATTCGAGTGCAACAGAAGACAAGCAGCACCGCACGGAATATCTATACAGAAGCCGGGCATACGGAATGGTGACGAAAACACTGAAAACAAACAATAAATTTGTCTTTGGTGAAATGTTGTACGCGCATGCCTGAGGAGTTCACACAGGTAATAAAGAAGCATATATACGCAGTAGACTCCGCACACCGCGAAGGGATCCAATCCCGACGAGGCCTCGGTCGAGCTATCAACGAAGCGTCGATGGAACAAAGTTCTATACATCTTCCACAGACTCGAAGTCAGCTAACTAGTTTCCAAGCTGCAGTTTCTATTGCATAACATTCTGTTACCATTATGTACTCCCTCCCCCCTTTTTTTAAAATTCCGAGATTAGATACGGAAGCCAGCATCTCCGTATACGTGGATAAGTTTACCGTTTCCTCTCGCTTGTCGTAAAAACAGATTTCCTCCGCATGAAGATGAAGATACAACATTGTGCGGCAGGTTGGCACGTTGATGCTACATATGCAGAATTTTCGAGTCAACTCGCAGTATTCGAAACGCTCTTCACGGGTGCTTTTCGTCGCCTGTAACGACACAGTGGTATAGATAAATTTTCGCAAAAGCTGACACGAACAAGCCTAAGTTATTTCCGAACGCTTCTGCATGCATGTGATTTTTCACATTCAATCATGTTTTTTTTTTAACCTGATTGCTTCCAAGTTTCATTTAAAAAAAGGAACATTGAACTCGCAACGTCCATCGTAATGCACAGTGCCGCACGAGGATACGCCGCAGCGCGCACCCTTACCGCGCATGCAGGCATCGAGGCGGCGTCGGCGCGGGCTCGTACGGCGGCTCCAGCAGCAGTCGACGGGCGGTGGACCGTCGCTTCCTCTCCGTCTACATGGCGCTGGTGTTCCTGCTCCTCTTCGGCTGCCTCTTCCTCACGCAGCTGGTGTCCGACGCGCCCAACCGGGTGCTCGACCCCCTGGAGCCGGGCATCCTGGACAGCCTCTTCCAGGTATAGACTAGACGCGTTAGCGCGTGCCGTACGGGACTGGCCCAAGCGCACCTCGTTTCCAGCGTTCCCAGACGGCCGCAGTATCATTTGAAGAGAGAGTGTGTTTGTAGGGAATCGCTTCTGCTCGAGAGAGACGTCGATTGGAGATCTGGCTTTTCCGTAGCGTGTTTTACCTCGCTGGCCCCGTTTAATCGTGATCCCACCGTACCACCGCGCACTCCGGCTTGTCGCGGCCCAATTTCTCGCACAAAGTATAAAATATGGCACTGCAACGCAGTGTAGTGTAAGTTATGCTGCAATATCTTGCGTCTAGACACATTTTTGCAATTTCCTCGCAGACATCTGTGCCCGTTATCTAAGAGCCTTTTCTTTACAAGCAGCGAAGAATCGTAGCTTTGGCTACTAAAAGGGGCCGCCTGTGTCAAAATGTTATAACCCACGAAAAGCAACGAGAAAGAAAACTCAGATATGGCTTGATACCGAAGTTAGCTGAGCAGAAAGACGACGAAAACTGACAGTAGGCGAAATCAGGAGGAAAAAAAGGGACTGATACGCTGTAAGTTTCCACTGTTCTTGAAGCGTTTATTTATTTATTTATTTATTTATTTATTTATTTATTTATTTATTTATTTATTACAAATACCTACAGCGCCCGAGTTGGGCATTATCGTATAGGGGGGTTAATTACAAGCATAAAAGTCAACTTCGCGAACAACGGCATCGTATCATCTGTGGTATTAGAAATACAATAATCGTAATTAGTAAAGAAAGACAACACATCCAATACTAACAACATCCGATTATAAAATTTGTTACACAATGCACAAAATGGCACACTGGAAATATTTTCTAAAACAGATTCACATAAAGTTCTCTATAGCAGATGAGAAATTGGGTGCAGACACTATCTCATCCGGGAGCAAATTCCACTCTGCGATTGTTCGCGGAAAGAAGGAAAACTTAAATATATTAATACGACTTTGGTAGGCCCTTATTTTCGTGGAATTGTCGCGTCTTTTAGATTGATAATGAGGTGGTTTTAAATATATGTTCTTATCGATTCCTGTGTTACCGCCGTTAATGTTGTGTAAAATCTTTAACCTGATTATATTTCTGCGTGTGGACAGCAACTTCCATCCTAGATTTTCCCTGATTTGCGAACCTCTAATTGTGTAGTCGTAGATGCCCGTGACGAATCTTGCAGCCCTTTTCTGAACACGCTCTAACTTATCTTCAAGAACTTTTGTGAAGGGGTCCCATGCTGCGCAAAGCGTATTCTAACACCGGCCTAATATTTGTAACTTATAAAGCTTCCTTCAATGGTTTTGGCGCATACTTGAAGTGTCTGTGGAAAAGGTGCAAAAGGCGGCACGCTTTAGCGCTTGTTGTGTCAACGTGGGATGTCCAGTCTAATCCCGCAGTTAAGGTTACGCCCAGGTATTTGACTTCGTCAACGCATTGTACTAAAACATTATTTATTGAGTGTGAACTGGGCACCTTTTTCTTTTTGTTCGTAAATCATTGTCCCTCCGAGATGCGCAATCGCGCAAAGTTCAACTGCGACAGCAAACGATATCTATAATCACGCTAAAGAAACGACGCACCGTCTCGATGAAATCGGATCGCCTTCGTTTAAAGCGCCGTGTGTATGCGCTGTGTATAATAATGCTTTCGCTTCTGGCAGTCCGTGGACGACGGCCACCGCGGAGACTCCGGCCTGTTCCCGGGCGGCCCCGACCGCGAGGGCGACCTGCCGGGCGACGTCAACATGAGCACGCTCGTCGAGCTGGCCGAGGCGCGCGGCGACCGCTGGCAGCGGGTGCGGCGCACCAACGACCGCTTCTACGTCTTCTCCGCGTACCTGGACGCGCGCCGGGTGCGCATGGTGCGCGTGGTCGCCGCGGCGCGCACGCGGCTCACGGACCGCGTCGTGTGCCGCCTCTTCTGGCGCGTGGTGGGCGGCGAGCACGACGGCGCCTTCCAGTCGGCCACCGTGCTCGCCTCCAACAAGCTCATCCGCGAGAACTGGAACCTGCGCTACAGCGCCTTCTTCCTGCTCTGCCCGCTGCCCGCGGGCGTGACGGGCGAGGTGCCGCTGTGGGTGGCCATTCAGCGCCTCAACGACCGCAGCATGCCGCGCAATCTGATGGCCGTCCACCGCAAGGAGGACGACTTCGACAGCCGCCTGCCGGAGGAGCGCGAGCTCGCCGTCTGCGTCAAGCCCATCCACTACGAGTACAACAAGGTATACGCTCTCTTTGTACGGCCGGCCCTTTCGTGACTTTCGCCTCGTCGTCCAAGTCGCAAAGTCGTATCGCAAATCATCATCCTCGACTTGTGAATAATAAGCGATACTTAGCGTTTGTGCTGGTTCGCGAAGCCTCTTGTATGAAGTCTATTGCATGTCATATGTGTCTACAAGATGCGCATTCCTGGAAAATTTTACTTGCGATGACAACCTATACTTAGTGTTCGTACTGGTTAATGGAGTCTCTTGTCTGAAGCACCTTGCGTGTCATATGTACCTCCGAGATGTACAATCACGCATTTCTGTTTTTTTTTTTTTTTGCCTGGACTGGCAAATTGCTAATTGTGGTTGCATTGCGTCGTGGAATCACTTGTGTATGGACGAACCTTCGACGGAGGCGGTACAAAATGTCACGTCACAGAGACAGAGACAGGTCACAGAGACCGACCGCGCCGGTGGCCGATGTATACGTAGCGTCGCGCGTCGCGCCGCCGCCAGTCGGTGCGGTCATTTCGGCGAGTTCTGTCGTGCGCTTCGATGGACGAACCTTCGACTTCGACTTCTCAGACAGCAGTTCTTCCCGGCTCCTTCGGACGTCCACGCAAGTACGCGAACCAGGCCGAGGCACGTGATGCGAGAAATTACATGAGGGAACGTGAAAACAATGTCATTACGTTTCGTGAAATGAGTATAGCCTTTGGGAAGACGTCGAAATGCTTTCGCATTCACGCACGTAGGGATACCTATAGGTGCCCGTGACTATTTTTCTTCTGCTGGCGCAGTACCCATCGTTCAACTCTTATTCTGAGACATTCTGCTATAGTATGTTCACCCGTTTCATACACAGACACGTGACGCGCGCTCTCGACGCCGCCGTCGTCTTGCCGTCCTCGTGTTGACGGCGCAGGCGCGGCTCGCACGTGGAAAGCTTGGCCTCCAGAGGCACGCTGTGCGTTTGGTTGGTAAAACGACAAAGTGGACGCACCGTCACGCTCTGCTCGCTTTGGACTTCGCCGTCGGCATGAACCTTGTGCGCGGCCACGTCATGGCGCGTTCCTGCCGAGGAGCTGTGCGCGTATACCACGGCGCGGTACACACACACATTACAGTCTGAGCGGAACAGACAGCAAACGTCAAGCGTAATCACTTTATTGACAAACTCTGACGGTTTCCCGTTCGCTCGTGCGCGACACCAGTAACGCGGCTGCCGGCGTTCTTCGATCGTAGCGCCAGCGTTATGAGACGCCTGGCACACCTAGGGCGCTGTTTCTGCGGCGCGACGGCAGTATACTCTCGCCTGCTGCGCCGCACCATATCGCCTCCGCGCATTTAAAGCGAAAGCTTTACTGGCCGCGAACTTGCGATTTCGCCGTGGCGGTGGTCCGAGGAGGCACATGACGTCACAAAGCGCGCCTCGCCGCGGATATTGCTCTCGATCGCTCCCTAGTCACTACTGCGCATGCGCCACTAGTAGCACCGAGACGCAGGTGTTCCGGCGCTGCGCCGCGCATTTTCTGCCGCCGTGTGGTATGACGCCGCGTTCCTCGTCGTTGCGCTCGCCTCCGTTCGCTTCACCAGCTGCGTCGCATGCCTGATAACATGTCGGAGGATTGAAAACGAGAGCTCGCGTGCGCCGCAACCACAGTTGAGACGGCAGTATGGACGGCGACAACTGTGAAAAGCAGGAGGCGACCTGGAATCGTCATCGGAACGAGATAAAGAGGAGGCGAATCGCCCAAGAAACAGACGAACAGCGCGCCGAACGAATGGCTAAACGCCGCAACATAGCTAGACAACCAGACTAACCTGGACTTGCAATCAAGCTTAACCAAGGCTAACCATGCTATGACTCAGCTTTCGCTACGTATATCCTGGCATAGCTGAGCTAAGCCACTGCCAATTGTTTAGAACACCGTGCGAGGCATAGCGTTTCACGCAATAACTTTTTGTAGGAAACATTATGGTGCGAAAAGCCCCAGCGCAATGCAAGGCCTCGATATCGCCTTCAACGCTTCGCCTTCGACAAAACTGCCAAGTTTTATTGCAAAGATGGTTAGTATTTATAAACTAAAGCTTTTTAAAGGCATAGTGACTCAAGAGTTCACTTGGGTTCGTAGTAATTCAGTTTGGTTCTGTTCGAGCTCTTGAAAGGAAGCTGTAGATTCTATGTCTATCGGTCAGCCACTTATCTTCGATCATTTCAGTGACGTCCCGGCGAAGGCCAATTCCTTTCAATATCAGTGTTTCTCAGCCTGTTTTTTCTTCACAGCGCGCAAGCATAGATGTCAGGTGTGATGAAGTATTGTGGACGAAACCTTCACAGAATGCGTTAGATCGTCGCTGAGTATATAGCAGGTACTAAAGGACTGTGGCAAAGCATTGGCAAAGCATGTTGAGCCACAATACCGCTGCAGTTTGGTCCAGAAGTCATGAACAGTTGCAGATACCAGCAAAACTTTGTGAGCGGTTACAATCAGTTCGTATCTTAGGACGTTTCCAACGACTACGGCTTTGGTTATTTGACAGGCCAGTGTTGTAATCGCACCGCTGGCACGAGTTGTTGGGAACTCGGCGCTGACGCCCGTTGTTGCACCTGGGTCGCAAGCCCCAAGGGTAGCGTTGGCCTGGCGGCCTGGGGTACAACTGGAAGCATCCGAAGGTCCCGGCAAAGCATGAGTCGACTGGTAACAACAAAACAACTTGTTTATTCTAACATCGCAAAGAGTTGGCGGTCAGGTTGACCGAAGTAGAGAGACGGGAGTGCACGTTACTCAACAGAAGAAATCTGAGCCCCTCTTGGCGTCCGGGGGCAGCTGCTTTTATACTCTCGCAGTTGAGGGCAAGAAGGAACCCCTCTATAGACGAGCACGTGACTGTGCCGCTCGGGAACAATGGGATGAGAAGGTGGCGTAGCCGTCGTGCCGGCGCCGTTCGGGCACAATGGGAAGAGAAGGTGGCGCATACGTCGTGTCGGCGCCGGTCAGACCCCCTCGCTTCACAGTTGGGGGAGCTCCTCTCCCCGGCTGCCGCGCTTCGACAAGCGTGGGCACCAACATGCACATACACACACACACGCACATGAAGACACGTGGCATTAGAACAGGCCTGGACGCGCTTGGCGGGGAGGCGTAGCGGCGGCGCCGAACGGGCCAAAATGTCTGCCGCTTTGAACGAAGCCCCGGCGTCCGTTGCAGCCGCGCCTGCTAAACCGCGCGTCGTAGGCGAAACGTAACAGACCGCCCCGCCGGGGGAAGGAGATCCCGATGGTCAGGGGACTGCATCCGCTGTCCGGAGGGATGTCGCTCGATGATGCTCATAACCGAAGTCGGGCGTCCCTCGACGTTTCTTGAGCGCAGCGCACAGAGAAGGCCTCGTTCTCTCGTTCAGGTTCGCACGGGACACTGCAAAGTGACTTCGGGAGAGTTCACATTTTTGTTCTCGTTCCCGGCAAGCGTTAGAACTACGCTGAAACTCAACCGCTTAGTCAGCAAGCACGGCACAACCCTCACTAAGCCCTGCCAGGCTCTTTCCCCTTCTATACCACTGCCTAGTTCCTTACAGTAGCCTAGCAGCACTCAGAACGCGTCCACAAATTGGAAAATTGCACTAGAAAGCATGTCATCACTTTGAAACACTAAACAAAAGCAATATATTAAAAATCCTGCCTCAGGAAGAAAAACATCAGTAACAAACAATTTTGAGGCTGATTCCTACGTTAGGGGCTTCGACTTAAGCCATCGGCGTTACCGTTGAGACTCCCCTTTTTGTAACGCACCTCAAAGGAATATTGTTGCAAAGCGAGGCTCCAGCGCAGGGGGCGGCCATTTTTGGGAGAGATGGTCTGCAGCCATTGGAGAGGGCAGTGATCCGTCTCAATGATAAACCTCGAGCCGGCTAGATAGCATGACAATTTCTGAACGGCCCACACGAGACACGCACACTCTTTCTCGGTGGCGCCATTCGCCTGCTCACGACTGGTCAGCTTACGACTAGCATACAGGACGGGGTGTTCTACTTCTCCATTTTCCCGTTGGCACAGTACAACACCCATGCCTCGCTCACTAGCATCGCACTGAACAACGAACCCTTTTGTATAGTCTGGCGATCGTAGCACCGGCTGGCTTGTTAGGGCACTCTTTAGGGCGCTAAAAGCTCTTTCCTTTGTCTCGTCCCATACGACTGTTTGGGGCTCTGTTTTTCTTAGAGCATCCGTCAGGGGAGCCGCGATATCAGAGTACCTGGGGATGTACCTCTGATAGTAGCCGGCGACACCTAAGAACGACCGAATATCGGTCTTCGTGCGCGGTTGCGGGAAGTCTCGCACAGCGGCCACCTTTATTTCAGAGGGGCGGCGACGACCCTGACCAATCACGTGACCGAGGTAGACAACCTCGGCCTGTGCTAACTGGCACTTAGGAGCCTTGACTGTCAAGCCCGCATCGCGCAGGCGGGTTAGCACTGCCCGCAAGTGGGCCATATGCTCAGACCAGGATGCGGAGAATATCGCTACGTCGTCTAAATTCGGTAAAGCGAATTCTTGCTGTCCCCGCAACACTTTATCCATGAGGCTTGAAAAACAGTATGGCGCGTTCTTCAAACCAAAACTCAACACTTTAGGACGGAATGTTCCCATTGGTGAAATGAACGCCGCATACCTACTAGCCTCTTCTGTAAGTGGAACCTGCCAATAACCCCTGACAAGATCTAGGGTGGAAATAAACTGAGCGCTACTAACTTTCTCAAGGCGCTCCTCGATGTTAGGGATCGGATAAATTTGATCCTTAGTGATGGAATTAAGCCTGCGGTAGTCGATGCAAGGACGAGGTTCCTTGCCCGGTACCTCAACTAAAATCAAAGGGGAGGCATAATCACTCTCACCTGTCTCAATAACACCGAGCTGTAGCATTTTCTTTACCTCAGCCTCCATAATATCGCTCTGGCGGGGTGACACCCGATACGCCTTGGATCGTACTGGCTCTGGGGAGGTAAGTTCTATATCATGAGTAAGTACAGAAGTCCTACCAGGCCTCTCAGAGAACAGACCTTGAAACTCTTGTAAGAGCTGGTGTAGTTCGGTTTTCTGCTCAGGCGACAGCGATGCTCCACTGACTAAGTCACGAATGACCTGATCGGTGTCTTTCCTGTTCGTCACTGAGCTTAGTCCCGGAAGCTCGACCGGAAGCTCTTCAGGAACGTTTACCATCATGCTCACTACTGCTTCCCTTTGTCTATAAGGTTTGAGCAGATTACAGTGGTAAACTTGCTGTGCTTTCCGCTTTCCTGGCAGACTTACCACGTAGTTAACGTCCGACAGTTTCTGAACAATTCGTGCTGGGCCCTCCCACTGCACGTCTAGTTTGTTGTTTAGCGATGTGCGCAATATCATGACCTCATCGCCCACCTCAAAACGACGGGCCCTGGCTGTCCGATCATAATAAACCTTGGCCCTCTGCTGGGCCTTTGTCATTGCTTCACCTGACAACTCCTGTGCCCTTCTTAAGCGTTCGAGGAGCTTAAGTACGTACTCCACCACGACTGGGTCGTCGCCCCTGCCTTCCCATGATTCTCGAAGCATGCGAAGCGGAGACCGAAGCGAGCGACCGTACACCAGTTCAGCTGGCGAAAACCCCGTAGCCGCATGCGGCGCGGTCCTTAAAGCAAACATCACCCCAGGCAGACACAGCTCCCAGTCAGTTTGATGTTCAAAACACAATGCTCTCAACACGCGCTTCATGACGGAGTGGAGCTTCTCAACGGAATTCGACTGTGGGTGGTACACTGAGCTGTGTAACAGCTTTACCCCACACCTTTCGAGAAAAGTTGTCGTCAAAGCGCTAGTAAACACTGTGCCCTGATCTGATTGGATTTCCGCAGGAAAACCAACTCGCGCAAATATGGACAGTAGTGCATTGACTATCTCAACTGAGCTGAGTTCTTTAAGCGGCACTGCTTCAGGGAACTTTGTCGCTGGGCAGGTCACAGTCAGAATGTGTCTGTACCCCGTGGCTGTTACCGGCAGAGGTCCCACTGTATCAATAACGAGCCGTCTAAAAGGCTCCGTAATGATAGGTACCAATCTCAACGGCGCCCTTGATTTGTCCCCTGGTTTGCCCACCCGCTGACAGGTGTCACATGTCCTCACGAAATGGTCTGCGTCCCGAAAACACCCTGGCCAATAGTACTCTTGCAAGAGACGGTCCTTAGTTTTCTTAACTCCTAGGTGTCCGGACCACGAACCCCCATGCGACAAGCGCAACAGATCCTGACGATAGCATTGAGGAACGATCAGCTGATCGAACTCCACTCCCCTGCGGTCTAGATACTTCCGGTACAGGACCCCACCTCTTTCCACAAAGCGAGCATTTTTCTTGGCGATGCCTTCCTTGACAATGCAGCGTATGTTTTCTAGGCTGCCATCCTTCTTTTGCTCGGCTATCAAAGCCGACCGGCTGACTTTTAGCAACCTATTAAGTCCGTCTGACGTAGGCGCGATGAGCAAATCTGCAGATAGCTCTTCTAACTTTCCCGCATCAGGAATTTCCTCTCCAGTATCTGGTGCCTTTAACGTTACAGACTCAATTTTATTCAGTTCAGGCGTGCTCTGAATATCAGCTTGCTGCGCCTCTGACCCTTTTTCATTGTTGGACAACGTCGGCCCCGCAACTACCGCCTTTGCAGCGAGCTCCCGAACCTTCGATCTGGTTAAGGCCTGAACGCTAGCCTCACCAAACAAAAGCCCCTTCTCGCGCAGGAGGTGATCGGACCTGTTCGAAAATAGGTACGGGTACTGGGGGGGCAGCATAGATGACACTGCCGCCTCCGTCTCAAGCGCTCCGAAAGGTCCTTCAATAAGCACTTTTGCTACCGGCAGACACACGCTATGAGCTTCCACGGCTTGCTTGATCCATGCGCACTCGCCCGTGAACATATGGGGTTCTACGTAAGAGGGGTGAACTACATCCATTGTAGCGGCGGAATCGCGAAGCACTCGGCACTCTTTCCCGTTCACGAGGAGGTCTCGCATGTAAGGCTCGAGAAGCTTCATGTTCTCGTCAGTGCTGCATATTGACAAAAACACAACTTTTGGTTTTGTTTCCGGACACTGCGCCGAAAAGTGACCCGGCTTCTGGCACGTATAGCAAACGCGCGCTTGCCTCATCTCGAACCGCTTTCTGCGTTCGGCTTCGGTTGCCGCCGTCTCCTTAGGTTCGGTCGCACTGCTTTCACTCGCCTCCGCACTACGTGTGTCGCCCCTTGCTCTCATGGGCGTGAACTTCGGCCTCTCAAACTTCGAGCCAAATTCACCCTTTTGACCGTCCTTAGCTCCGCGAGCCCGACGCGTCACAAACTCCTCGGCTAGCTCGGCGGCTTTAGCCACTGTACTAACGTCTGGCCTATCCAAGACCCAGTACCGCACGTTCTCCGGTAACCGACTATAAAACTGTTCTAGCCCGAAACACTGCAGAACTTTCTCGTGGTCACCAAACGCTTTCTCTTCTTTGAGCCACTCCTGCATGTTTGACATAAGCCTGTACGCAAACTCTGTATATGACTCACTTTTGCCTTTCTCATTTTCCCGAAACTTCCGACGGAACGCCTCCGCTGACAGCCTGTACTTCTTTAGCAGACTCGATTTCACTTTGTCGAAATCCTCTGCCTCCTCTCTATTCAAGCGAGCGACTACGTCGGCCGCCTCGCCGGGTAACAAAGTGAGCAAGCGCTGTGGCCACGTTTCCCGAGAGAACCCCTGCTTCTCGCACGTTCGCTCAAAGTTAACCAGGAACAAACCAATGTCCTCTCCAAGCTTAAACGGCCGCATCAGGTCAGTCATTTTGAACAATACTCGTTCTCCTGCACCGTGTGCCTGACTTCCATTACGAGCGCGTTCCATCTCTACCTCAAGACGCTTCATTTCCAAAGCGTGTTGACGGTCGCGCTCTTCTTTTTTCTCTTGTTGCTCTCGCTCTTTTTGTTCTTTAAGTTCGCGCTCCTGTTTCTCTTTTTGCTCTTTAAGTTCGCGCTCCTGTCTTTTTGACCTCTCCTCAATAGTCTCAAGGCATTCCGACAGCTCGTCATCCTCAGCCTCTAACTCAAGAATAGCCTTTAGCAGTTCTGGTTTTCTGAGTTTGTCTGAGACATCCAGACCCAACTCTCTTGCAAGCTCCAGCAATTTCGGTTTGCGCAACGACTTCAAATCCATGGCTACTCTGAATGCTGCTTTCTCTACTGCCTATTATTGTCTTGCCGCAAACTAACCCGGCAGCAACGACAACCACAATTACCAGCTCTGTTTCTGACACTAACAAAAGCCTGGCAAAACTCAGAAGAAGAAAGTCCCGCACTCACCAAACCTCGCAGCCAAGAATTCAGCGCAGTCGTTCCGCTGCAGGCAACCAGTCATCACACAGGGCTCGTTGCACTGCTCCCGGATCGTCGATGAGCTGCTCAGCATACAGTCAACCGCATATCTTCGCTGCTGGCCTCCGTTGTCGCGATCTCACCGCTGGCAGACAGTTGTTGTAATCGCACCGCTGGCACGAGTTGTTGGGAACTCGGCGCTGACGCCCGTTGTTGCACCTGGGTCGCAAGCCCCAAGGGTAGCGTTGGCCTGGCGGCCTGGGGTACAACTGGAAGCATCCGAAGGTCCCGGCAAAGCATGAGTCGACTGGTAACAACAAAACAACTTGTTTATTCTAACATCGCAAAGAGTTGGCGGTCAGGTTGACCGAAGTAGAGAGACGGGAGTGCACGTTACTCAACAGAAGAAATCGGAGCCCCTCTTGGCGTCCGGGGGCAGCTGCTTTTATACTCTCGCAGTTGAGGGCAAGAAGGAACCCCTCTATAGACGAGCACGTGACTGTGCCGCTCGGGCACAATGGGATGAGAAGGTGGCGTAGCCGTCGTGCCGGCGCCGTTCGGGCACAATGGGAAGAGAAGGTGGCGCATACGTCGTGTCGGCGCCGGTCAGACCCCTCGCTTCACAGTTGGGGGAGCTCCTCTCCCCGGCTGCCGCGCTTCGACAAGCGTGGGCACCAACATGCACATACACACACACACGCACGTGGCATTAGAACAGGCCTGGACGCGCTTGGCGGGGAGGCGTAGCGGCGGCGCCGAACGGGCCAAAATGTCTGCCGCTTTGAACGAAGCCCCGGCGTCCGTTGCAGCCGCGCCGGCTAAACCGCGCGTCGTAGGCGAAACGTAACACCAGCTGCCAACTAAATACCGGTATTCCCTGCCACAGCGTCATTACACTCGTGACAGCAGTTTTAATGGCCAGTCTATATCGTGTTGGTGGTGACATTCAGTTCGTTGAGCTAGAAGCGACAGCACGAATTGTCGCAAACTTCCCTCGTCGCCGTAAGTGGCGCATGTTCTTCACTTGCCTTTACTTCTTACTTCTGGTTTCACACGACTTTGTGAGTTTGCAAACCGACCATTTTCAACAAAATATTGCGTTAAAAATGTAACAATTAGCAACAATTGTGCATATTCGCCGGCACTGAGTGCCTGGAATTTTATACGGATGCAATGTATAGTGAATCACGTCACAGTAATGTTTCAAGCCACGAGCACGAGGATTGGACAAGTCCACGTACTATAACAGTCATTCACGTGGTCTATAGCCGAGCGTGCGGAGCCCCAGAGTTCTCGCTAGTGGCTTTTGTAGGAAACTCTACGATTCGTTATTGGCCTCCGAGATCAGGCGCAGCACGTGCGTCAGCCCGATCTCGGAGGCCATGCTTAGCGTAACCCCACCCCTTTTTTTTTTTGGCCCACGATCGCAGGTTCTGCAGTTCGCCGAGTTCATCGAGCTGAACGTGGCACTGGGTGCGTCGCACTTCGTCTTCTACAACCACACCGTGGGTCCCGACGTGGGATGCTTGCTGGAGCGCTACGCGAGCGAGAACCTGGCCACCGTTCTTCCCTGGGAGCTGCCCATCGCGTCGCAGCGCGAGATCCGCACCGAGGCGCTGTTCGCCGCGCTCAACGACTGCCTGTACCGCGTCATGTACCGCTTCCGATGGGTGGCCATGATCGACCTGGACGAGTTCATCGTGCCCTCCGGCAACATCACCATACCCACCATGCTCAAAAGGCTCCAGGACAGGAGCAAGGTATACATCCATCAAGTAACAAAATATGCGGCGCCCTTCGATGTGACGTATAACGGCAGCAACCGACACGCGCGAGCGTTAGCTGTGTGCTTCGTCTGTGTTATATCCCGTCGCAAAGCATGGTCTTCGATTATTGCCCAAGTACATATACCGACCGACCCAAATGAGCTTCTTTCGTTGCATGCTCTCTTTCACCTCTTGGAAGTGTCAATTACGGGGACCACCCATTGTTGTGTAATGTTTAAGGAACGGTCGTCACGCTTACCGCGACTTACGGTGCGCCGAGAATGAACGCAATATATCGGGAATATCATAGTAAAACAGTGTGACAGAAAGTGACAAATGTTTAAAACGTATAACTCGTAAACCAAACACAATGCAAAAGCGCGGTTTCTACTAATACGAAGTGTGAGTTTCTGCGCGACTGCCAGAGAAACGCGGCCTACGAGCCGGAAAAAAACGGCGACGAACTCACGATACGTCGAAGTTCACGGGGCATCGTAAGACACGTGTGGTGGGGCTCGTGCAGCTGCCGCTTATTGTGCTATAGTGTTAGCAGGGAGTGCTTGAGGTGACGTCGGTGGCGGGTGACGATGCGCACAGCGTCGCGGGTCAGCGCACTTGGTTGTCCCAAGCACACACGCGTACACACGCGTGCCTGGGCCTGGCGCTTCACAATCGCCGTTCGCACAGCCGCCCTGGATATCGGCTGCCGGTTCCCGGCAGCCCCGGACTAACAGGTGGCGTCGGACCTCGCTCCTGCTCAGCGGTGCTAGGACCTCGCTCCCTGGCTCCGGGCCGTTGGAGCCGTCAGGGATATGCCTGGATCTCGTTGGCTGTTAACCGCCGTATATGTCTCTCTTCTGCCGTCTCGGAAGCCCGAGTTTTCGGGCACACGCTCTGCGTACGTGTCCCAATCGCAGCACACCAGATCTTCCGAGCACGTCGAGGCCACCGCTAATCTGACATTACCTGAATACGCGAACCAATCGTTATGGAACACGTTGCCACCGTTCCGTCGTCTTCGTTCTCTTTTTACATTGCTATAGTAACCATTGGGACAGTCGAGACGCGCTCGTGCCACCGACGTTGGCGCCATCACCGTCGTGTCGTGTCGGTATCGAGGCGCGTACGCGTCGCAGCTCCCCAGAAACGCGCAGTGCACGCGGCTGCAGAAGCGCTGCAAGCCAAGTGGCCGTCAACTTACCGCTCAATCGGCTCTGCCGGAGCCTGGACAATGTTGCGGCTTCCGTTGCTGGCATGGGCGTCGTGTGCGGGGCGCACACAACGGCGTCCCTGACGAGCTGCGTGTGCACATGCCTCACCGTGCTGCATGCACCGGTCTGAGCGCAACGGACAAGAAAAATCTAGCTGAATATGGCAGATCGTTTCACCGGGCGCTGACAAAGGTTTTCCGTCGGTGCCATCCCGCGCACCACCGACAAGCGACGCCTACAGTAGCGCTGCTGCCGGCGCTCTTCATCGCGCCAGCGTAGTGACGCGCCCGATGTGTGCAAAGGGGCACGTATCCTTTGGACCAGCCAGCACTTACTTGCCTTGCGTGCGGCGTCGCCTCGTCCTGTTAGAACGCCGTGCGAGACGCTCCAGCGCAGCGCTAAACCTTCCTATCGTTCTGAACGCTGCGCTTTCGGGCTAAATTGCCAATTTATTCTTCACTCACCACGTGACTACACTCGGTCACGTCATAAACTTCCCTTTTCTTCGGCCCACACAAAGCCGTAGTTTGACTTTGATTGACGTAGTAGTTCTGCGGAAACCCGCAAGGTGGAGAGAAGTAATTAATAAAGGGAAAATCAGACATCCACCCGATCGTAGCAATTGCTACAAAGGAAACCCATGCGGGTTCCTCGAAAGAAAAGCCTCAGAGTTGAAGAAAAATTTGTCCTTTGTAGCAATTGCTACGATCGGGCGGATGTCTGATTTTCCCTTTATCAATTACTTCTCTCCACCTTGCGCGTTTCAGCAGAACTACTACTTCAAACACTTGCCTTTGTTTCGTGTGTTGTCGACAAATTCGACTTCGCCCTGCCATCTGCTAGCCGCCTGGTTAGCTCAGATGGTAGAGCGGCTGCCCCGGATAGGCGGTGGTCCCGGGTTCGAGTCCCGGACCAGGACGAATTTTTCTTCAACTCTGAGGCTTTTCTTTCGAGGAACGCGTATGGGTTTCCTTTGTAGCAATTGCTACGATCGGGTGGATGTCTGATTTTCCCTTTATCTTTGACCTTGATTGTGCATAAATTTGCAACGAGATGTCATGGCAGCAAAAAGAATCTGAGTATATATAGCTGTACTCGGATATACTTATACATCAGAAAAACAGATGATCTTTACGACACCCGTTTCTATAGATTTCAGTCCACAGGTTGCTAAAACGTCCCCGCCTAGGGTTTACCCGCGACATGGGCTTATCCCCTGCCCATTTCCTTTCTTTCGTCTTGTGCGTGTGTGTGTGTGTGTGCGCGCGCTTGCGCTTGCGCTCATTTACTCTCCAGGCGCTTGCCTCAGTCAAGTCCCTCTAAGTCATTAAATTCGTCCGTGGTGATTCTTTTTTTCTTCTTGCAGAGCGGTCGTGCAGGCGCCTACTCGTTCCGGAACGCCTTCTTCTACCTGCAGTGGCCCGACGACCCAGTGGCCGCCGGCGACAAGCTCCCTCTGGTGACGCTTCGCAAGACCCTGCGCAAGCTGCACCTACACGCTCACCGGCAGCGCTCCAAGTGCATCATGGAGCCCGAGAGCGTCGTGGAAGTGGGCAACCACTTCGTCTGGGAGTTCCTGGCCGGCAAGACGACCGTCAACGTGGCCTCGAGCGTCGCCTTCCTACACCACTACCGCGTGTGCGAGTTCGGCGGTAACGACTGCGTCAACGCCACCTCGGTTCGCGACACCAAGGTCTACTACTGGAAGACGCGGCTGCTGGAGGCCGTCAGCCGGAGGATGAAGATGCTTAGGCGACGCGACCTCGCCTGTCCTGGACAGCCGCCGCGGGCGAGACCCGGCAACAAGACCGCGATGGCGGGAGCTGCGCCCGTTGGCGCTCTCACCTCACCGTCGTCGTCATCGTGACCGCGTGCTCTAAGATGAGCAACGGGAACGAAGCTTGCCTGACGGTCACCTTGCAGAGGTGCAATTATGCCCACGTCGCGGCTCGTGTTTAGCAGGAGTCCCAAACCCTGACGAAACGACGACGTCGTTGTCCACGACCCTGCGAGGGATTCGGCATCATCGACGTGCTCGATGTTTAACCCTTTAACCCCGGTTTGGGACGCGCGATGAGGTTCGTGCTCGTGTTTGAGCTCACCGTTTCTAAACGCTTTGGGCAGGAGATTGCCATGCGCGCAGAGGCGCCTTCGTAAGATCATCGAGTGCGCAGGCCCACAGCGAGAGGCAACTGGTGGATCCTTGTGTCCGAGCTCTCATGCCAGTCTCCGTGCATCTACGAAAGAGTGGACTACGACTGAGCAGCACGTTCTTTGTCTATAGATTGCCGGCGTGTGTCAGTCTCCGGCGCAGAGATTGGGAGATAGAGGTCACGTGGCGATTGATATCTGACGTGGCCGCAGCTTCCGCGCTCTGATGAGCAGTTTTCAAGATAATGACAGCAGGCCTTGTACGAGGAAGCAGCTTCCTGATATTTTACTTCTATTTATTTTGTCCTTGGTTTTAGCGTTTCTGACTTGTGTCCTTGTACTTCCTGCTGCGCCTTGGCAGTGTGGACCGAGCGAAAGAGAGAAACAACTATGTTTGCGGCCTAACGATGTCGTTAAATTAGCTTGCCGGTGGTCCTAAGGGTGGTGGCCAATTGCTTGTCACGACCGTTTCGGCCCACTTAGTTACTTCTGCCTGAATCTGGTAGTCAGTCGTAGACAGGAGTGACTTCGATGTCTCGGGGGAGCGAGTTGGCAGTATTGACTGCGCAGGAGGGTTTCTCTCGCATTCCCAAAAATATGATTTTGCGTAGCCTTCATGCAGTTACAATGGTGACACTTTGGTTTGATTTCATCCGGGTAGATTTTGGATAGTCGATGGGGGCTTGGGATGGAATCGGTTTGGATTTGTGTCCAGATTGTAGCATTTTCCCTTGTTAGTTCTGTACGCGGACAGATTGTGTTCCTTTTATTGATATTGCCAAATTGCTATCCTCTCAGTCCACAAAAAAATGCGATACGCTTCACGTCAGAGGTCCCATCATGCATGCGTGCTGCTTCCACACTGTCCGCTGTCAGCATTGTTGCGGTCATCTGACGACCCGTTATTGAACGCTAGCTCACCAGGACCATTTGGTGCGTGCTCGGCGGACGTTTCTCGCCTGCAATTATGAAGTGTCTCGAGCCACGCACTTGCCACTGGTATTTATATAACTATCGTCGCTACTGAGCCGAAACCCTTCACGGAAACCGTTCCATCCATCTTTCAACATAGCACAAGATCGACAGACGCAAAGGCGACCAGAAGGACAAGTGGAGTAGCAATTGCCACGATGGGCGCGTTCCATAGACCCCGTGTCCAACATTATTGGCCATTGCGCATGACCTCCGAGATGTTTAGCGCTTCCCCTGCATCGGAGCCCATCCACTTTGTCAGTGCAGTTCCCAGTTAACTTTTGCGATAAGCGCGTGGAACCCGTAACGTGTACGAAGCCAGCCGCTGCGTCGACAGCACAGCCTGCCGGACAAAGTCACCGTGCTGGCGTGAGATTCGTCCAAGCCAGAGTGCGCTGTAGTCTAATCCAAGCCGTGTTCCTCTCACCACTAGCTCCACAGGAGCGAAAGAGGTGTGCTGCTGTCCCCATATTATGCGCCGTTGTATGCCAGTGACGGCTAGATGAAAGACTCCCCATGACAATTTGTTCCGAAAAAAAAAAAGGAATTTGCGTGTTGTGCGTAATGCTTTGGACTCCGAGCCAAGAACTGCATGCGTGGGAGATCACGCCACAAACTGCCTTGACTTGTGTCTCCGTGCTTACAGTCGCCGCAGGAGTGTTTCGTGCGTAGACTCTTTAAGGCATGGGCTATGTCGCAGCGCGTTGTGATGAGGTCAAGCCAACTGTTAACCGCCCCATCGACTTCGCTTCAACCGTCGTCAGTGCTCGTTCAGCAGAACAGTGTCCCGGGGTGACATTCCGGACGTTGTAAAATTCCGCCATATTGTCGAATTCGGCAATGGCGGCGTTTTGAGCCAATCAAATGGGCCGTAGCAGCCCACAGGGCCAATCAGAGCCGACAAGTTGGCGAATTTTACAATACGGTGGAAGTTCAGTGTCCGGAATGGTACCACCGTACGTGGTCTGCAACTATCTTGCGGGTAAACGATTGTTAATGTGTGTTTGAAGTCTTACCACGAACAGTGCACCGTATACCTGTGGCGTCAAGATTCGCGCATGCCTGGTTTGTGGTATATTGTGTTTATTTGCAGCGGCGAGGAATCGCTGATAACTGCGTGCTTTACTATATTTCGTTGTTCACTTTTGTACCGATTTATGTTAACCATTTTCTGTTTAAAGTTCGATCTGTATACTATATTTGCGTTAGAGGTCCTGTTCTTACGTACATTACTTTTAGCTCTATTTCGTTATTTCATGTTCGCCTCTCTATTTATTTGGTTCATTTGTTTCGAGAGAGCAAGAGGATTCTTGTGAAAGTGTGTACGCCGACGGCAAGTGGGAAGTGATGTATTCATGCTTCCATAATAGCACAAAACATTGGCGGGAAAGTGAACAGCCAATGGGGGGCAAGCACACAAATGACCGTTAAAGATTACACAAGTCAGCTATCATTACGGAAACTTGGAAGCGATATATACGGGCGTATTTTTGCCATTACTTGCTCGCAACGTAACTATCCCAACTCAGTCTAATTCCGCAGAGGAGAACCGTGCAGATTTTAACAAATTGAAAAAGAACAGTAAACGCTTCGGCGATATGGTGAGCCGTTAAGGTGCGATTTTTTTTTGCACATCAGTGATTGTCTTCAATCTCGCATGCATTTCTTCACATTCTTTGATATACTGCGCTCCAGCTACTGTCCTTCCAGGAACGGTTTGGGGCACTGCAGACGCACTTGGCGCTCCTTAGAGGATAGCATACCAATATTATGATCTGTAATACTGCCGAATCGTGCCGTATTGCCGAATTTCGTCGTGTTTGTAGTCTGAGCGTGGGTGTTCGAATAGCGAAGTTTTTCACTCATATCGAATATTCGAGGAAAAGAACTACCATCGAATATCGAATACTTTCTCGTTTCTAAAGCAAAATACAATGTTTTGCGTGGAGTCCGGCAAAAAAGAAATAAGGCTCGTGCACATTGGTGCTGTAAACAACTTGCCATTTGAGCAACGGAGGAGCTTGTAAGTGATGAACAACCGGTTTCAATAATCTATAATAAACGGCAGCAACGAAACAAGGGAGCAGCATGCTACGAGGTGTGTGTACAGTGTTCTGTTGAATGAAATGGAAGAAAGAAAAATGTTACACCACTGCACGTTGTGTAAAGGGATGCAAACGTAGCGACAGTTGGCCAAATAATTGGAACCATTCCATATACAGGCTGCCTAAAAGCGAGCCATTGTTATTGAGTAACTGCGAATTATCGAGCAGAAGTCATGTGTCCCCGTCGCTCACAAAACTGGTGCCTCGATCTGTTGCAACAGCCTGCAGTAGAATCATTCGGCACAGTCCGCACCCATTGTTATGTCTTCCTCGATGCTCAGATAGGTGTTCTAACTGTGGCGGTATTTGAGTGTCCAGGGTTTCTCTTCCGGAGATTGTCAATTCCTCCATATTATCCAATTGTCAATTTTCTCGGTTCTTTCTTGTTGGCTTCACAGGGTCGTACAGCTCTGATTGGCTGCTCAAAACGCCAATATGGCGAAATTTCGTCAGTGTCTGGTAAAAGCAGAAAAGCACACCCATAAAAGCACAGCCTCAAGGCAAGGAAGTACGCACGAGATTTATGAGCATTATTGTCGTGTGGGTAAATTACATTCCGAAGGGTTACAGTATTAAAATGTTTGTGTCTGTGGGTCCGGCTAAGCCTCTGAGCCTTGGTCAGCAAAAATGAAGTGAGCACAATCTTGAGCTCGAATTGTTTTTTTCCTTCCTGCGCTGTCTGCGCTCAGAGGGAAGCGTTTCAAAGATTTTTTTTATTTCATAATGGCGGTGACGACATGGAATGTATGCTTTCGACGTACTTTCTGTCTGGCGTTGCTCCTCTTACTATAGCTATTTGTGCTTGCTGCTCTAAAGGAATCCGAATATTCGGCTAGCTTCCCTGCATGCACGCGGTACAGTGTACCGTTAGAGAACGCGCATGTCTTAAGCCCAACGCTGGCGCTCTGCTTACTGCATCTTTGTGATTGCTAACTCTGTCACGGTAAGTAGTCAATGCACGACTTTCAAGGAGCAGCAAATTAAGGCGGGAGACGACACCGAATCTTGAAGTTCCCGCTCCAGATCGAGCATGAAGCCATACAAAAATATTGCACATTGCGTTCGAAAATCAATGCCGCGTTACCATGGCAACTTATGCGTACATTCGCAGCCATAAAAAAGTGTGTATACGTAAACGTGCGAGACTGGACCCTGAAAGGCATGTTGATGCCGTGACGTCGCGGGAGCCGCAGTTGTAGGCGCGAAATAAGCGTTTACAGAAATAAGTGCCAAGCTGGCTTTCCGGCAATTGTGCAATTGTCCGAAATGGTGGCGACCAGCACATCGTTAAACTGGAAATTTCGCTGAGCAGCTCGTGCGTGGTTCCTGCTGTACGTGAACGCATGGCGGGAATGAATACGCGAAAGGCAGAGCGACTGTAGCCAAACACTATTCAGCTTTACTTGAAGAGAAACTCGGGCGACTTGGTGGTGATGCATGTTTAGAAATTCAACAGTGCAAAATAGACAAGGACGAAGGAAGAGAAGATAGCGCCACACAGCGCCAGTGTCGTGTCCTTTTCCTATGTCCTTGTCTGTTTACCCGCTGTTAATTTTCGAAACATTCAGCTTTTAGGCGATGCATGGACAGCCAAATTCCGGTCAGTGATGCGTTCTGGAAAGCCCAGCTTGGAGCTTCTCCAAAGGGTAAATTTCAAAAGAAACTGTGCATCCATTTTTTTGCCCGCCAGTAAACAAACCCTTCCAACCCAACGAACGCAAATGCAGTTTCACAGGAGTAATTTCTCCAGAGTGATTAGTGTGTTGGATTTATGGCATACGTTCGAGCCATTGCAAAGACCGCTATTCAGAACCGACTACGCACAGTCGGGTTGAAATCTCGAGAAAAAAACTATATTTCCTGAGCCTTCGCATACAGCCTGAATTAGTTTTGATCAGTGCACTATAGCGGACGTTACCAACGTATAATGGTGTTGCTTTATTGGCTGCAAACAAACTTTTTCTAAAATTCTGATATCTGACTCTGCAATCTTCGCACGCCGACTGCGAAGCCTATTCGGCCGTATAAAGCGCGGCAACAAACATACGTGGCGTCGAAAATACCGGGAAAATATGTTCCACGTTGTCACCGCCTTTTGCAGTAATCGACAAATGCCGGTGGAAAGAAAGAGTGGGACTTTTTTTTTTTTAATCGGGAACAATAGTTTTATTTCATTTGAGAAGTAGAAATAAAACAAAGCAGCAAAATGAAAAGTAAGCCTCGAATATATCTTCGAGATGACGTTACTGCCCAGTCGTTGATGAAATGTGTCCACACGTGGTGTCTGCCTGCATAGTCGCGTGTAAATAGGTATGTACAGGTCAACATTTGTACGGGTCTCCTGTGTCTTTCCGGTACTTTAGAGTCGAAGCACGCTGTGCTTTATGCTGTGTGTGCGCCGTGCTCTGCTAAAAGAAATTACCCCCCCCCCCCCGAAGAGGCGGGGGTCACTTGTCTCCCAACAATATTCGCCGTCAATAGTGCGCATGCATTTCCTTTAGCAAACGAAGTAGCGCGCATGTCACGCGCATGTCATGCCTGACCTGAGAGTATGCAGTGATCGCAAAGGGGGCGGGGGGGGAGGGTTGATCGGAGGAAGTTAACAACAAAAAAATATGACGGTTATTGCTGGGAGAGAAATAGGCACCTAAACAGTGCATACTTTTCTTAGAGTGCAGCACTGACTGTGTGCAAGATGTGCCGACGGTTCATTGTAATAGCGCCCAGTGTCATTAGCACATCAATGCGTGTATAGCTGTATACGTAGCTTCTATAGAGTCCTAGCTGATATTTTGTGACGGGTCACGTCCCTGGGATGCAAACTGCGGACGTGATGCCTCCACGCAATTGACGTCATAATGTGAACGGTCGTGTACATAAAGCGTAGCGCCAAAATGTGACGGCGGAAGTCGAAATGTTGAGTATATAATGCCGTGTTGCACAAACGCCGAAGACGCTTGGACGAACTCCGCAAGCGCAGACGTCCATTTTTTTTTAAAATGTATGTGTTCAACTGAGACGATGTAGCTACTGACGTAACATAAAAAGTGTCATTACGGTATGCCCACATGGTCGCTTTCTTGGGGTTACGGCTACTGGCTGCCACCCAACGCCTTTGTCGCAGACTGTGTGTTTGTCCGTATAAACACACTCGTGCTTGCTCTGTTAGCCGATGCGGTTGCTTAGCGGATACGGCGCTCTGAACCTGAGCACAAGGTCACGGGTTCAAATCCCGCCAGAGGCAGCCGCTTGTTAATGGAGCTTAAATGAAACCGCTCGTATAAGATTTAGGTGCACATTAAAGGAACATTGATTAAAATTATTAAGTAGAGCTAGATCGACAGATTATTAGTCAAGAAGCCTGTCATCGTTCTCTGTGGGCCAATACGTCACTTTGTTGCTTAGAAAATTGCCGTTGGATGTCTCGCTTTTGCTACTCAATTCGAACCACCCGCGCCAAAACAAATAACGAGTTGACGTAATCGTTGCGCGACGAAATTCCGTGCCGCTCTCTCCCAGTGCTGACGTCACATAAAGGTACCGTACTCCACGTCGGGGGGCGCGCCACTCCGATTTTCCATTTCGGTATTTTCTCGCTTAAAAGAAACCTCATTTTTCGCTACGAATGACTAATCTATTATAAGAGAAGCCCAATTTTCGATCTAGCTCAACTTAATAATTTCCTTCAGGGTCCCTTAAAAAAACACAGGCAATCAAATTATTCCACGGCCCTCAGCTACTCCGTCTCTCGTAGCCCCAATGCTGCATCGTGACTTTGAACCCCACGAATCAATCTGTCAGTTTTGTTTCCAGGACGACAAACAAAAAGTGCACGCGATGGTCCGCACGGTTGCACGAATGACATGACTACGAAGGAAGCCTAAAAAAAAAAAATAAAGGAATTCACGATTCCGTCGTGCATAAAGCATGTGTGGAGAAATGGACCTCTGTTTGCATCGAAGACGAAGTAAAGGTAACGAGCAGATTGACCCACAAGGTGGCGTTTCTTGAAGCGAAGCTGTTAATGAAGAGTTCCGCATCAGTTTCTTCTTTATACATATATATATATATATATATATATATATATATATATATATATATATATATATATATAGCGTGTCGTGCTCGGTATCCAATGTCGATCAAAGAACAGCCAAAAACGCAACCTCCATCGGAGTCACGATTTTTTTACTTTCGAGCGTGATTATCAATGATTACAATACAAAATTTACCTCGCGTCAAATGTTGGGTGTTCTTGTTCTGCTGTCTTTTATACCAATTGTGCCGCTTGTTGGAATGCAACCGCATTGCACCCTCGATGCTCGCAAGCAACGACTCGGCGAGTCTTGCACGTCTTACAGCGAGGACGCTCCTACACTCTGCGGGCCGCGCTAATTCTACACTGCCCGAGTCGGACCGAGTATACGTCACATTTCCTAAAGGTATTGGGACTGTCCGTGTAATTGCTGCAGCAATAACATATATCGAAGACGATAAAGCGCTGAGAGCGCGCGCAAGGCACCAAGGCGTCGTCTTCATTGAGACTCCTCGTGATAAGAGCGCATAATACCACAACAAAAACAAAAAAGCCGGCAGACTTTAGCTATTTCTTCGGCTCTGGATTCTATTACGGTGACAGCAGAATTCGCCAACCGTGCAGACCATCATCTGGTATTGTTGCTTTCTTCACGCGCAAGCGTAACTGACCAGCTGGCGTATTCGGCGAATGTTTGTTCGAAGCCGCGAAGGAAGCGGAGGAGGAAGGCGCCTGGAGGGGAATATAATGACACGCCGGCGAAAGTGTGTAGTGCGTGTGCGTGCGTGTGCGTGCGTGTGTGTGCGTGTGCGTGCGTGTGCGTGCGTGTGCGTGCGTGCGTGTGCGTGTGCGTGCGTGCGTGTGCGTGCGTGCGTGTGCGTGCGTGTGCGCGTGTGCGTGTGTGTGCGTGTGCGTGTGTGTGCGTGTGCGTGCGTGCGTGCCTGTGCGTGCGTGTGCGTGCGTGTGCGCGTGTGCGTGTGTGTGCGTGTGTGTGCGTGTGCATGCGTGCGTGTGCGTGTGCGTGCGTGCGTGTGCGTGCGTGCGTGTGTGTGCGTGTGTGTGTGTGAGCGTCCCTTTTGGAACGGGGCGGTGGGTTGCGCCACCAAGCTCTCGTTATTTTATTGCCTAATGTCCTACCAATGTTACAAAAAAAAAAGAAAACAAGGAGAAGAAGCCCGCGATGAATTCCCATAACCAAAGTTTCTGAACCCCTATTGTGAACTTTGTTTTTGTACGCCTCGGCTGTTTGTCGTTTTCTTACTTTTCTTCAACCAATCTTCCAATAGCCTCTTACTAATATCTATTGCCGGACATGTTTACTTTTCCACTGCTCTCACTGAACCCAAAGGCTTCAAGGAGGCCAGTGATTCCTAAATCGACCGCTGGGAAGATGTCTTCACATTCTAATAAAACATGCTCCATCGTTTCTCTAGCTTTACCGCAGCAAACACATGCTTCTTCTTCCTCCTTCTTATATCTCCCTTTATAACTGCGTGTTCTAAGGGATCCTGATCTCGCTTCGAAAAGTAATGAGCTTTCCTTTGAGTTATAATAAATTGTTTCTTTCCTGGTTTCGTTTTTTCCTCTTAAGTGATTACTTATGGCAGGTCTCTTTTCCATTGCCACCACCCATGAGATTATATCAGCCTCTTCGACTTTCCGCTTGACGTTCCTTGTTGCTGGGTTGCTCACCGTACAGGCCCCATACTTTCTGGTAAGCTTCCTAGTTCTTTTCCTGCACTGTGATTCAATGTTATTCCTGTACAAATACCTGAATATTTTCCCAGCCCATTTACTTTCTTCCGTATTCCTGAGTCGTTCTTCATAAATAATTTCACTGTGAGTTTCCGTCACATTCAAAACTTGTCCAGCCCATATCACCAAGCACAGCTTCATTTGTAGTCTTCCCGTGAGCGCCCAATGCGAGGCGTCCCACTGACCTTTAGTTGCCATCGAGTGCTGATTGTAGCCCTGATTTCAAGCAAACAACCGCATTTCCAAAGGTAAGTTCTCGAACCATTATACCCTCCCACATACCCAGGAGCACCTCGTACCTATTGTATCCCCATAGCGTTCTGTGTTTCAATATCGCCGCATTTCTCTTCCCCTTTACTGTTATTGTTTTCCTAGTATTTCGATATAACTATTGCCTTCGTTTATCTAAATACCAATGTATCTATATTGTTTTACGCGAGGTATTTCCTGGCCCTGAGTTGTCACTCGGTTCCCAGTTTTCATTGAATACCATAACACCTGATATTTTAACGCTGAAATTAAGTCCTAACTTCTCGCCTTCCTGTCCACAGATATATTAGCCAGACGTTGCATATCACTCTGCTTGTTAGCTAGCAACACAATGTCGTCCGCATAAAACAAACCAGGAAGCTGCTGCTCTGCTACTGCACCCGCCTGTTTGTATGAGAGTGGCCCGCATAGGGTAAGGTAAGGAGGGGGGGGGGCGTTGTACTTTAGCCGCGCGCGGCCATGCTGGCTTTATCTGGAAAGCGATCTGCTTTGGGGGGCACAGCCTAGGTGGGCCGATGGCTCGCAGCTTTGCACGCTCTGTGTTCTCGCAGCTCAGTTCGCGTTGAAGTGATAGACAGCACGAAGGTCAATTTGCTGGCTGCTGCAGCCGCGATTTCTCACGTCAGCGTTTTGACAGCGAGCGACCGTGGTCATCGAGTGTGATGCGTTCATTTTATCCTGTGCGCGGTGATACAATGCTTGTTAATTTAGTTAGTAAGCGAATGTTTGCAAGGGGGCGTTCTATTCCGGTGGCTGCTGCGTATGGCGCGGCCGCGCGAGCCCTGGCTTAAATACGGTCTGTGATGTGGACAGAATAGGCATCAAGGCGCACCAATGGGCCGACAGCTTCGTGTGCACTATAGCACCCATACGCTTGCACGTTACCCGCGTTCGCGAAGTGAAGCGTCACTAACTTCTTTAGAGCGCAGTTCTTAGGCGCCGGTTCCTGCACCGAGCGTCGGCGTTGGCGTAACTAGGCGAACGAGCACAGCGAAGGATCAAAGGGCGAACGCGGAGCGCAGCGGGGGATGGAAGGCGCGAGGAGGAAAGCGGAGGAGGAGGGCACGGCGAAAGCGCGAAGCCTGTTTCACGCGATGCGATTTTCGTCGCACCGGAAGTGCGATTTCCTTCGTTAGCGGCAAAAATCTCAGTCGCAGTGCTTACCTCCCGATTTTCGGCTGCCACCAACCGGTTGGTAGCACAATCGCACCGTCGCAGCGCTCGCTGCGATTTTCCGTCGGAGTTGCGCGGAGAGCTATTTCGCCGGTTTGTTTTGGAAAATGTCGTCTCGCTCAACAAGTGCAATGCGCGGAGACGTGGGTTGCCGAATTCGGCACGTATGCGAAGGGAGAATGAAAAAGCTTGCACCGCAGATTCCATTCTCCCATTTCCATGCGTTCGTTGACACGCTACGCAGCAAATGAAGTGCATTTTCACGTTTGCTTCGTACACGTTTGCAAGTTGCCACGAGACGTCATGGCCCTTTGGGGTCTTCAGAATTTCCTTTTGTTGAATAGCATACAAAAATCGGCCGTACGGAGCAGCTTAAATAATTTCAACCTCGGCAAGGGCAAATGACAAGACAGCAAACTACCCGACGTTCCAATGTTGTGTTGAACGCGGTAGCGCTGCATTCTCTAGTCGGTTTTCAAGCGTGAATTCCCCGATGCATCTTGAAAGGTTATCTTACCTGACTTATTAAATTTGACAGAGCAAAAGCTTAGGCTATCGTAATGAATTTTCTGCGATCGCATTAAATCCGTGGCTGGAATAAACAGCGTCATTAATTTGTTTTCGAATATTACATGTACGTTAAGTTGCACCTCTTCTCTGGAGAATTTTTTTTCTTGCACAGATACCAATAAACATTGTATATGTTGTGGACTTTGTATCCTTACTGTACCTGCAACGTTTGCTTTGAAAGGTAATTAACTCTGCAGCTAGTAAATTAAGTAAATTATTCGCTTCCTATAGTGGCAAAGCGACAACCTGCCCTCCGGCACCGTCATGTAAAATTCGTGCAACAATGCGAAAAGCAGGCAAACAGCCTGTTCTTGTGGGGATAAAACAGTAGAAAACGACAGGTTAAAAAAAGTAAATCAAAATTGTGCATTGAAGTTAGCCAGTTGCATCCCTTCCTGTGAAACTTTGAAAATTTTTAAGTACAAACAGTTCTTGCACATTCACAGCTGATCAAGTGTGCAGAAACATTCATTCCTTACATGTTTCTAATAAGTTTCTAACAAGTTTGTGATCATATATATTAGCGTGTAAACCCAACGATATCCGCTGTGTTTATTAATTTTATAAGTAATGAAATACCATGCTACTTGCAAGAACATATCACCCAGGGATGTTAGAACAAATTTCCGCCTTTGAACTATACACAATATGTGGTTTATTCAATAAATGACCACAAAAGGCTTTTGTGCAATGACAAAGTTATTCCAAATGTTTCTTATATACAGGCAAGAAAAAAAAACTATATACAAAATTATTGTTCTTCAATTTGTTCGCCTGGCACTGTGGCTATAGCATGCTGCTGCTAACACAAGGCGAGGGGTTGAATTGCCAGCCATGGAAGTCGCGCTTCGATCGCAGTCATAGGTAAAAAAAAGATCTTGCACTTAGATTTAGTTCATCACCTTTTATTGAACCCTGAAACTTCCAAATACTATTGTATAGGCGGGCATGTTAATTCAATATCTAACACCAATCGAAAGCAAAGAGCAGAATTGTAAAACAACCATCTTTCATGATGATTCGAGTGTGTAAACATTCATTGCCTCAATATGTATTGTTCAACAGCACTGCACAAATAAGCATAATCAGCTATAGCAAGTACTCTGTCAGGAAACTGGTTCTGCAAATGTGCAAATGTCAAGACATGAATGCTCCTACTAAATCGCACACACAGCACAAAGAAAACCTTTTTCAAGAGTTGTCCCTTCTGGCAGGTATTAGTGGGCCATAAGCAGCAGAAACATTATTGCAGGGCATTGTGTAATACCGCTTATGAAAGAATGAAGAGAGTGAAGAGGCTTTTAACAGCAGTACCTCATGCTACTGTAATAAGAGGAACGATGAGCAAAAAAATTTCATAAAGTGGTTAAGTTAAACAGTAACTTTTTGAAAGACAAAAAATTCCAGGTGAGAGTTGGAGGTACATTTGGCGCACCCACACCAACAACACAGGCATACTAGAACAAGTACTACAGCGTATGGTGTACTACAGTCTATGGGAAAACTATCTTATACAGAAATCAAGAATGATGCAACAAGCTCTTTACGACACTGCAGACATCCTTGGCCAGTCTGGCTTCTCGCGTTCTGATAAGTCAGCTTACATCGATGTCGGAAAAAAGATTAGAACCGAGAACTACCCCAGACTGCTCATTGTGCTCCACATAGTTGGACAAACATACCCGCAAGTCAAAATCCACAAATCCTCAGCTAGTGTAAGATTGTGACGGCAGAGCCAGCTCGTAGGTGAAACAATTATGCCATGCCTGGACGCAAATTCTGCACCTGGTGAAAAGAATAATCTCGAAATCATGGGGGGTGGACAAGTGGATACTATGGAAAATCGCAGATGCTGTGCTCGTGTCCAAGGTATTGTACGGTATGAATTACCAGCAGCGCACAAAAAAGACAACTCATCGAATACAGGTATCGGGTAATAACAAGTCTTTCCGACTTTACCATACTTGAAGACCTCCATTAAAAACAGCAAACGAACAAGCACCTAGACAAAGTAGAGTTGCAGCCTGCAGGACAAATTCTTTGCCTCAAGAGCTCAGAACCGGGTCCCCAGATACTATGCCAGCAAGCATATGAGATGCCAAGACGACTAGCTCTCCCTTCAGAAACACAACCTCAGGAGCATCTGAACTTGAAACGCAACAGGCCCATAACGTGCAATATAGGGGCAAAAAATTAGGCCAGGAGACTATACGCAACTGCAAAACACACAGAGGAGGTTGATAATCATGAATATGCAAGCAAACATCAGGCATATATAGTACACTGATGTGGCAATAGCAGTGTAACAGTAGTACCACACTACATAAAATTAAGCCCCATATAAGTGAGTACCATCCCAGGTCATCCTACACCTAGAAAAGCTGAACTGAAAGCAATCAAAGCAGCACTTGTAGTGCAAATTACACCCTGCACAACAACCTGCACACCTGCATGGACTCACCAGAAAGTGTATGGGCCTGCACATCACATGAGATTGTCTGGAAAATCAGGAGATTGACACGCGACTTGCAAGCATATGACCGACAATTCAATTACAGGATACATAGCCATGCAGATATACCAGGACACAAGCGGGCTTATAAGCCCGACATAAGAACTCAAAACTGGACGAGTTGGTGTGTATTCATTATTAACTAAGGCGCAACAGATAGACAACGGACAAGAACGAAGCGCTCTGTGTGTTCACTTCGTTCTTGTCCCCCCATCGTATTTCTGCTGCACTATAGTTAATTCATGAGGCTGCACAGGAGAAGAATGATACCTCTGCCCAAGATTCCGATTTCACGTCCAAATCCACACACACACACACACACACACCCACACACACACACACACACACACACACACACACACACACACACACACACACACACACACACACACACACACACACACACACACACACACACACGCGCGCGCGCGCACGCACGTGCACGCACACACACACACGCACACACACACACACACACACGCGCGCACGCGCACACGCACACACACACACACACGCATGTTGCAAGGGTGCACAGCATGAAGCAGTATCAACAGGATGACGCTAGAGATGGATGAGGACTAACTTTTAACTAAGGTTCGTTGTAAAAATGCCGCGAGTTATACAAATTACCAGAAGGAAAGAAAGAAAGAAAGAAAGAAAGAAAGAAAGAAAGAAAGAAAGAAAGAAAGAAAGAAAGAAAGAAAGAAAGAAAGAAAGAAAGAAAGACATCTTTGAAGGCTGGATAAAAATTGGTGCTTGATGCAGCCAAACATAAATAAATATTCTACATAAAGAAAACAGAAAAATTCCGAATGCAGGAAAAAAATCATTACAATTGGCAATCATGCATGCCAGCACCCTTTAAGAAGCACTCTTCTTATTCGAATAGACAGACTGACAGCTTACTTATGCTAGCACACTCTTCCAGTTCTATGCCACTGGAAAAAAAAAAAAAACGTGTCTTGGAAGGTAGCCACATGCGCGCTTGGTGATGCACATTAAGGTTGTGACCTATGCGGCGCATAAGCAAACCTTGCAAAATATGACATGTTGGATTGTTGAAAATAAGACAAATTGTATATATCGCAGTTACTTCAACAGTATTTAATTGACAACTTGACAAAAACTTACCTTCGCATAGATTGCAACACGTACACTAAATATGCAGTTTCTTTTGCTTATTAATGTGGTCGTTACAGCATGATTTGAAGACAACGTTCAATAAATTAGTTTGTTGCAATATAAAAATATGCGTAGATCACTGCGATTGCAACACCAGAACTTGATACAAACATGCACACCATATAGATGCGGACAAATGCTCAGGACAAACTCCATAATGTTTGCATCCTGATACTTATGAAAGTGAACAGTTTCATTCCATGGCTGTCAAAGAGAGGGAGAAAGAATACTTAATTGTGTTCGTGGAACAAAAACCCATTAATAAGCTAAGAAATATAGTCACTGCTTAACACTTCTGAAATGAATAATTATAGCTTGCTATCGACATTGAAGCAGCTTTTCGACAGCAAGAAAAGGAATAAGTTTTTCCAGCTCTGAACACTGAATTGCAGGTAATGCAAGCAGGCATAAAATTCTGCCAATATAATCTGTTTAGGAACACCAAATTGGAATAAACATTGAGACTTTCATTTGTACTTTCTATGGCTGAGCACATCTAGTTTGAAATGACTCCCATAAGCATGTCGTAACAATGTTGATCTAATACAGGTTAAATACATGACTAGCTTAAGAAATCGGGATGATTGCTATAAAAAACAGCGAGGAAACTATAATATCTAATCCCATTAATATTATAATAATATTTGTTTCCACAGAATAGGCTAACCGTGAGCGGCATGCGAGGCTTAGCAGAAAGCTGAAAAACTCTACGGCGAGTGCGCCTGCTGCGCCTGCCGTGTGCCTGCGATCCTGCATTATGGATAGCGCGTATTGATATGGTCTTCTTGTTACAAGTTCCGAGTGTACTACCAGCGCGAGACACGGGACAACAAAGTGGACGAGAAACGTGTCCTTTAGAATGCTATGTTACAACGTACAGGTTTCTACAAAAGTGACGGTAGCTGCTCAAAAAATTTGATTCGTCGGCTTTTGCGCCTTCATAAATATTCAGAGACGACTCCTATATGTAAACACACAGCACACGCACCGCGATGGACGAATCAGACTAGCGCTAAGGTTGAATTTCACAACACAGCTTCTATTCCACGTTCAGTAATCACACAGATTATTTGCGGCTTCGTTCAGGGGCACACGTGGGCTTTCGGGTTGGTGCGTGTTGTTGCGCTTGGCGCAAGAATATGGCTAGCAGCAGGCACCGCATGTTCGCAATCCCGAGCAATGTACACACATCATTTCTCCAGAAGCTGACGCCGAGCACGGGTAGCGCGAGGATATTGCTGAGCTGACACGACGACTTCGCGGCAGCCGAATTCCGAATACTGCATATGCGGTGAGGGTAGCCGTGTGAACTTGTCGATAGGTCATCTTTTAGATTGTTGTAGCGCAGGCAGAAGGAAACGGTCATGGAAGGCAGATGAGACAACACACAACGCTGAACCACCTGCGAACAGCTGTTTACGTGCGCCATGTCGCACTGAACTTCAGAAACCGCCGTTGAGCATTGTTAAGAAACAAATCTTAACTAACACGTTTTTAAATTACTAAACGTGCATATTACCTGCTCCCAATCACGAAAAGTCAATAATATTATAATGTAAACGTTTTATTCATTACAATAATAGAATTATGCAGTGTGTGCCGCGACACCTGGCAGTAAGCAACCCTGGGCGTCACACCGGTCGCATTGTTGAACTCGCCATCATGTGAAATGGGCCCTCTAAAAACCGCATGGCGACGCGTGCGACTGCACCAAATTTCGCCGTTCCAGTCGCAGCATGTGAAACAGCCTTGAGAAGAAAAGCGTGGTGCGGCGACGACGGCTACGAGATGGCACCAGAGTAGCGCGTGTCGTTTGGGAGGTCTGTCTGCTGCGGCTGTTCTGAATCGCGCCCAGGCTTCGCCCACGCGCTGCCTCTTACGATCTCCCGATTAGCGAGGCAGTCGCGCCACACTTGGCTCCGTTTGCAACGTCCCACACGCGACAGATTGTCCGTGGCCGCCAATATATCGCGAAATCAAGACACGTATGGAGCTGCGCTCAAATTTCGCACTATATGAAGTATCGTAATCGTCTGTGAATTTTTTTTTCATTAAGTAATTGAGCTTACACACTACGGGAGAACGGCCAAAATGCTAGCTATTAGAGGGAGCTTTTACTCTTCTTTTGGTTGCGCGTTATAGTTGAGGAAGAGTAATGTATTAATGTATAGTAAGAATGTGACAAAAATATTAGAAATACTATTTAAATGATAATAGCTTCGTTAACTTTAACGAAAAGTGTTTAATACATATTTTCCGAATGTTTTTTTCTGGGCGCAACTGCTTTTTGCATCTTGTAATAGTACATAATATAGAATTCGAAATACACTGAAATAGTTTGGGGAACCAAGGGGATCGACTTTGTTGATCATGGCCCCATAAAGCCAACAGACAATGAAGCCAAGGAAAGCATCGGGTAAATTAGCTGTAGTTGAAACTGAAATGTAGAAAATAACGAAGGGGGGAAAAGGGGTGGGGGGGTTGAAAGTGATAACTTGTCGCCGGTGGGAGCCGAACCCGCAATCTCCGCATTTCGCGTGCGTTGCACTGCCAGTTGTACTACGGCTACGGCAATCAATCCATCCACTAACTTGCCCATTTGTCTTATATAGATATAGCCCTAGTAGTGTTAGCCAACGCCACCCAGGGCCATGGTGGGTGGATGTGACACTTGCTTTTTTGCCCGATGGCGTCACGAGACCCTCCCCCCCTCCCCAATCAATTGGGGGTGGGGGGAAGGTCCAGTCCCTACGACCACGTCAAAAGCTTCACGAACTTCAGGAGGGCGATTATCTGGTCTACAGCCTTAAACTTACTTAACTCATTTATTTCTGCCAGTAAGCACTGTGCGCGCATCTATTTCGCTTATGTAGAGTGCCTCTTCGGCCCCTTGTTCAGTTTTTTTAACACGAAAGTGTTCTCTGCCTAGATCCAGCGAAAATATGCCCCCTATATATGTACGTCACCCCATCATCATGATGCAGATTCCCTGGCATTCTAGAAAACCTTGTGTATATATAAGGTTGGCTATTACGCGTAAATAAAACTTGCTAATCTGTTTTCAGTTATTTGAAGTATAGTTTGCTGCTCTTTTATAAATGTCCTCTTATAGGCTTTTAACGTTATCTCTATATATGCATATTAGACGATTAGCCTAAAAGGCTTATAAAGATACCTCGTACCACTGTTTTTGAAACTAAGGAGTCCTGCATTGAAATGCAGGACTCCTCCTCCTCCTCCACACTGGCATTCGCTTGAACCGTCGGAATCGTGGGTTGTGCCGCTACGTATCTGTAGACAACGTTAACCGCACATATGTGCGGTTAAGTTTATTGATCCTTTGTTTACACAACAATCTGATGTCACCACCCATGCTGCAGCATGCGAGTTTCCCTTCACAGCCACTTGTATTGAGCGACGGGCGCTGCCTTAGCATTGGGCGGTAGAGCTATAGTGTATAGGCTCTTACAGACTAAAAAGAGGCTCTACAGAAACTCTAGCCTACCTGCGCGAGCCACGCCACGCTGCTCCGCTACGGAAGGCGACGCAAAAGATTTGTGCATTCAATTCTCCCTCTCCCTGTGGCACGTCGCAAGGGGTGACAGCTGGGCATAGCCTCCGAGATCGCATTGGCATTCGTGTAATTTTTTGAGGTCGCGAACCAAGACGGCGCGGCGATGTTCACTCTCCTCCTCGAACACACAGCGCAGCGTTTTGTTGTGCGCCACGTGCTGGTCGACCACGACGAGTCACGTGGAAAGCGGAGGCGAAAGACCGTCACAATAGAACGGAAGGCAGCTATCTAAAGGCTGTCGCCCGTCACGTGACAAGTCGCGTGCCGAAAATCGTTTTTGTTGTTTTTTATTCAAGTTTCATTACATGCGTGGTCACGTTTAGAGGTTCCGTGTGCCGCAAAGCTGTATTCTTATTTCCAGGTTTACAATTGTGCACACCATAGGGCATATAGCGAAGTAAGTGAGAATAATGGATGGAGCGAAATAACGGATATAGCGAAGTGATTTCGGCTCCTCCTCCAACTTCGTTACAACGAGATTCGAGTGTATCTTCCACTTGACAGAGAAATGATAAAAAGAAGTAAGATGTAGCTATGTACGCGTACAAGCGGTCAAGTAGTGTCACAAGAACTAGCTACGTTAACTTCACTGTGCGGCAATACAGACATTTTTATAACCAGTGCGAGAATAGCAGAAAGTTTAGTTGCGCAACAGCAGGTCCTACAGAATGGTCTGTCCACAAGCCAGACACGAACAGAAAGCACCGTGGATGAACCGGAACAAAAAGGGCGCTTGGCGCTTCTTTCCCGTGCAGGGGGAATTTTTTTTTTTGTGTGCGTTTCGTGCAAAAATGTGAGATTGGAGGGCAACGTATCATACCTTGGCTAAAGTCAGCGCGTCTCGTTGTCAAACAATCGACACAAATCGTCCACAGCGAACCGCCGCCGACCGTCCATCCACAGTAACGCAGCGATGGTGCTGCCAACTATAACCCGATCTCGCGGCAGAATGCCGTATGACTACGTATAACTTCTGAGATTTATGCTCATGACTAACATATTGAGTACTCTAGGGGTAATAAGAATAATTAAGGTTATAACCGACTTCAGATTAATTACCATGAAATTAGTTAAGCCTGAATAAGACTCCTCAAGAGTCAGGAAGGGTAAACAAGCCTAGTGGAGGTTAATTACGATGAAAATACTTGAGCGTAATTAATCGTGGGCATAAAAGTAGCCTGAGGTTAATTAAAATAAGTTGAGTTTAAATTATTTACTGTAATGAAGAGTGATTAGGGTCAAATTATTAAGCCGGATCAAGAATGTTTAGGGAACTTCAGATTCATGAAGCGAAATTTTGATTAACGATTAATCGATTAGTGTCAACCATGATTAAATAAGGGTAGTTAGGACGACTTAATGCTAATTAATATTCCTTACTATTACATTACTTAAGCCGAATCAACATTAATACTGGTAATTATGATCAATTCTTATTACGTTACCTAACCATAATTTATATGAATTACGATCACATTAACTTCGGCCAATAAGGCAATTGCAATAGGTCGTTCAATACTTGCAGTACATCGCGTCATCCTCGACAGTGATCCGCGGTGTGCGTAACTGGGCCACTGAATATTTCGTTGAAGAAATGCGAAAAATAATCACAGGGCCCCTTAAGGTCTCTCTTAAGAGGTGAACAGCGAAAGCCTACACTTCCTCCTCTTATCATTCGCATCTTTCTCTTTGCCTCGTCCCTTTCTCTTAAAAATTAAATTATGGGGTTTTACGTGCCAAAACCACTTTCTGATTATGAGGCACGCCGTAGTGGAGGACTCCGGAAATTTCGACCACCCGGGGATCTTTAACGTGCACATAAATCTAAGCACCACGGGTGTTTTCGCATTTCGCCCCCATCGAAATGCGGCCGCCATGGCCGGTATTCGATCCCGTGACCTTGTGCTCAGCAGCCCAACACCATAGCCACTGAGCAACCACGGCGGGTCTACACTTCTTCCTCTTATCTTTCTCTTCGACTTGTCTCTTTCTCTTCTTTCTTTTAGTCATTGCTGCTCACTACTAACAATTTTTAGGGATTTGTAATCAATTGTGGCCATTACAAGCCGTCGTTAGACATGTTGGTCATATCATACTCATCAGTAGTCAATACTAGTCATTCAGTCATTCAATACTTCAGTCATTAATAGTCATTACTAAGCATTGTAGTCATTTCTAATCAAGTGCAGTCATTACAATTTATCGTCACAAGTTGTCGTTAGATATATTAGTCATTTCATAGTCATGCTAGTCATTACAAGTCATTTCAGCCATTCTGTTCACTGTAAGCATCCTTAGTCATTCGTAATCAATTATGATCATTACAAGCCACTAGCAGTCACTATTAGGCATTACTAGTCATATATTTAGCCTTTACAAATCTTTATTGTAAAGTTACCATTCACCAACTGTCACTATCAATTATATTTCATTCTTTACTTGAAATGCTTTAGCCTTTATAAGCGACTGGAAACAATCCTTACATAAACGTTATGTGTTAAGCGCGCTAGCAAGGGCTGTCACAGATCTCATTTTATATTTGTGCATGGAAGGGGCTGGCGCGTACGCCGAGCCCCACTACCAAAAATTGCATGCCCCATCTGCCCCGGTTTGGGGTAGTGGCGTGCTTCAGCCAACCGCAGTGCAATGGCGAGGCCTCGGCACGGGGCGCCGACCTGAATGATCATCGGAAACCCGGCACCAGGTAAGTATGCAGGGAAGTGCGTCCGCATAAGAAGCCATTCTACAGGGTGCACCATATAGAGCGGGTAGTCTGGAGTACTCTACATGAAACAGAAATCTTTGCTCAGCAACGAAAGCTTGCAAAACAACTCACTGTAACACAAGAGCCTTCAGCCCATCAAACTATAAACCTAGCAGGCATCATTTTCAAATTGCAACTGCCATATCATCAAAATTGTGTGAAAGCATTGGGTAATGATCGTCCATGTCGAGCGGCGATTGCGCAAAGCTGCCGAGATGACCCTCTAGTGTTTATTCCAGCGCGCGCGACTACAATAGTGACAATAAACGGCGTTTCACATAAATTGAACCATGGATTTAAAAAATGTGCTTATTTTTTCGATGTTTAACGAAAGCCCGCGAAATATGGAATGGTCGCTCCATTTTCAACAGGTCATCGTGTCATGAGCCAATAAAGAAAGAAAGAAGAAGGAAGAGCAGAACGACGTCTAGTCGGAAGTAGCTACAGCTAGGCGACGCGGATACATCGACGGACTTGACGTAAATGTTTTGAACTTAATAACACGTCGTGTGCAACGACTTTAGACAACATTTTCAATTAACTCGCTTTGTGGATAGTTTATCGTGTGTTAGGTTTTTTGCTATTGGGTTTGTAGCGCGTGTTTTCTTTATATATGTATTGTTCTTATGCTCAGGCCCCACAAAGGCTTTTCCTAACTCAAACGTTCCTTGCGTCTTGTTTACCACGGTGAGACATCAACAAAATATTGGCGAGCCTGCCAGGATATATTTCCTGAATACTCGGTCTCACACTTCGCAGGAACAAGAACTATGACAAGATGTTGGGGATAGCGAGTTCTCTGGGACTAAGCCGCTTACCTTTTTTATCGAGCGCACAAAGAAGCTCGAGAAGCACGTGAAGCCGAAATGGAAATTTTGCTGTTAAAGTTGCGTTCTACTGATGCCTCTATCGGAAGAGATGACGCGGAGAGATCGTCTGTTTCTTCGTCAATGGGGCTGCGATGAACAAAGACAGTTTGTCCACGAAAGTGAATGACTCCATTTGACGATAAGAGAGATGACCTTGATGCTTATCTGCATCGTTTTGAAAGAATTGTTTTAGGACAAGGCTGGGAGTCATCTAAGTGGGTGACAGCGGATTGTTTGTATTTAGTTGGAGAAGCCTTGAACGTGTTCGCAAGAATGCCTGCATCTGAGTCAATGGGCTACGACAAAGTCAAGAAAGCACTACTGCAGAGATTCAGGCTAACTGCAGGAGGATTCCGTGAGAAATTCCGGGATTGTAAACCAGAACAATCAGAGACTGGTAAACAGTTTGCAAATAAGTAGAGTGAGGCTAAATAAAATCAATTTAGTTTAAATTATTTAGTCTAATCAAGAGTAATTAGGGTCGATTATTAAGCAGAATCAAGAATATTTAAGAAACATAAGATTTATTAAGCCAAATTTTGATTAACAATTGATTAATGTCAACCATGTTTAACTAAGGGTAGTTAGGATGACCTAATGATAATGAATATTCTGTACGATTGCATTACTTAAGCCGAATCAACATTAATACTGGTAGTGATGACTAATTCCTATTACATTTCTTAACCGAAATTTAGATGAATTACAATCACAATAACTTCCGCTAATAACACAGTTAGGCAATTGCGATATGTCGTTCAAAACTTGCAGAACATTGCGTCATGCTCGACAGTGATCCATGGTGTGCGTAACTGGGCCACTGAACATTTCATTGCATAAATGCAAAAAAAAATTTACAGGGTCTCTTAAGATCTCTCTTAAGAGGTGAACGGCGAAAGCCTACTCTTCCTGCTCTTATCATTCGCCTCTTTCTCTTTGCCTATTGTCTTTCTCTTCTTTCTTTTAGTCATTACTGCTCACTACTAAACATTTGTAGTCATTTGTAATCAATAGTGGTCACTGCAAGCCGTCGTTGTACATATTGGTCATATCGAAGTCATTACCAGTAAATTCAGTCATTATTAGTCATTAAGCTCACTATGCTAAGCCTATTTAGTCATTTGTAATCAAGTGTGGTCATTACAAGCCGTCGTTAGACATGTTGACCATATCATAGTCATTTCATTTTCATTTATTTACACTCAGGGCCGCCCGGAGTTAGAGAGGAGAGGGTATACAAGAATACAAGAATGCAACTGGGTATACATGCATACATTTGTAGCAGGAAGGTTAATGAAGATGATCATATACAGTAGATTGAAGGCTTTGGGTACTGCGATGAACAAGACTGAGGCAGGAAGGTGGTTCCAGTCCGCGCTTGTCGTCGGAACAAACGAATCAAATAAAGATTACTCCTGCAGCTTAGCACGCCAACTTTAAACCGGTGGTCTAAGTGGGATTAAAAGTAAGTGGGAGTAATAGAAAGTGATTGCTTTAGAGTGTCATTGGTGAAATATATTTTCTGAAAGAGGCATAAACGAGAAATGCGACGGCGTAAGGAAAGGTCAGGAGGTCTAATGTTTTCTTCATAAGCGTTACACTGGATGAACGAGAATAATTAGAAAGTATAAAACGAACACAACGATTTTGGATGGATTCGAGGACTTGTATGAGTGATTTGGTGTGGGGATCCCAAACGGAAGAGGCATACTCTAGTACCGGGTGCACAAGAGTATTATATAGAAGTAATATAAGGACGCAGGAGCCAGGGAAAAATTACGGCGAAGGAAACCAAGTCTGCGGTTAAAATTATTAGTGATATGTGCAGCGTGCGTTTTCCATGATAGGGTGGCAGTAATATATAAGTCAAGATACACGTAATCAGAGACGGAAGTTAAAGAATTAAGGAAGTAGGTGCATGAAGACTGGTTAGGCGTCCCTGTTATTCTCATTGCTTTGCACTTACCAATATTTAGTTTCATAGACCAGGTGCGACACCAAGTGGAGATGTTATCCAGATCAGATTGAAGAGTCGCTGCATCAGAAGGTTTAGATATTTGTCTATATAATACCCAGTCATCAGCGTAGAGTCTAATTTGTGAGTCAATGGAATCAGGAAGGTCGTTAATATAAATTAGAAAAAGCAGAGGACCTAGTACGGAGCTTTGGGGAACCCCGGATGCTACGGGGTATACAGGTGAGTCACAGTCATTAATTGAAACGTACTGGCTACGCCCCTGCTAAAAGCACTCGATCCACTTCATCAGATTAGATTTAGTTTACTAAGCTTGAAAAGTAGTAGTTGTTATGACACAGTAGCAAATGCCTTCGCAAAATCTAAAAAAATGCAATCCACAAATGATGAACCATCCAAAATGGAAAACAAATCATTGGTAAACGCGAACAGCTGAAATTCGCAGGAGTGGTGTTTGCGAAAACCATGCTGATTAGGTGTGAAGAAACAGTTCGATTCGAGATGCGAAATTAGGTTACAATATATTATATGTTCAAGCAGCTTGCATGGAATCGATGTTAATGAGATAGGCCTGTAGTTGTGGGGGCTATGAATATCACCCGATTTATGCATCGGAACCACCATTCCCACCTTCCAGTCGTCCGGCAACGTGGCGCTCTGCAATGACTGCGAAAAGACATACGACAGTATAACGGATGAATAAGTCTGGGTGTTTTTCAAAAACTTGTAGCCAATACCGTCGGTACCAGGTAACGATGGAAGTTTCGCAACTTAAATTGGTTTAGAAATGCCTACCCAGTCGATAAGGATAGGGTCCATTTGAAAGAAGTCAGGTGCAGAAATAATGGGATTGGTAATTGGTGGAACATGTGAAAAGTATGATGAAAATGTGTCATTGAGTAAGATACAGCACTGCTTATTTCAGACGAAGAATCCTCGATCATTCTTCAAGCGAACTTCATCGGATTCGCGCATTCTGATACCATTCCAAAATTTGCGTGGATTCGAAGTAAGAAAAGAAGGAAGGGTTGAATGAAAATAACTATGTTTAGCACCGATTAAAGCACGTTTATATTCCGCAGCGGTAGATTGATAAGCCAACCTTGCTCTGTCAGTCACAAGTTTCTTGCAGCGGCGGAACATGCGCTTTTTCTTGCTTAGTAAGCGTTTTAACGATAGGTTGAACCACGGCGAACGTCTCCTGCTAGATATTCTTCGCAGCGGAACATATTTATTGATGAGCGCTTTGACTTGCGTTTGAAATAACCGCCAGTTCTCTTGCACTGTGCGTTCCCAAAACCGCGGAAAGAACTCGGCAACGAACTTTTCCAAAGCAGTAATAATAGCTTGAAAGCCTGCTCTCCCGTAATCGCGGATTATTTTCGCATGTTTCGATGTGCGGCGCGAGCGCGATGGCGTAGTAAAATCGACTGTACGGTGATCACTTAGACCTGGCAGTAGGGTTAGGGAAGAGATAGAATCGGTATAGCTGGTGAGCACAACGTCGTGTACACTTGCACATGAAAGGGTAACGCGAGTTGGTTCTTGTACGAGCTGGGAAAGATTAAATGTAGAACAGAGGTAAATGAAAGCTATACGCTCGGATGGATTAGTAGTTACAATGGGTTTGGAATCGTTCCACTGAATACCTGGAAAATTGAAGTCACCCGTCAGGAAAATTGCCGATTTCGGGTATCGAGACACAACTTTGTTCAGACAGTCGTATAGTTCATCACAGAACGTGGTGCCAGAAATTGGAGGCCGATAACATCCACAAACAATGACATCGTGATGGTTTAAGGTAAGGCATGTACAGAGAAATTCAAGCTCTGATTGTATCGGGACAAGGTAAGAATTTATGCCTTCGGAAACGGCGATGAAAAAACCGCCCCCTGATCGGTCACTTCGGTCACGTCTGTACACTATATATTTCGTTCCTTAAGAAAAGAGTTCACAATTCTCCACTGTACTTGACAACCACTATCTCGGTTAAAACAACCATATCGGCTACGCACGTGTCCATTAAACATGATGAGTTATCACGCTTCTTTAATATACTTTTGATGTTCGCAAGAAGGAATGAATAGTCGCCGATGTGCTTCGCCTAAACGGCCGCTGGTTCCTAAGTCGGAGTACTATGAGGGTGTGACTCAGTGGAAATTAGCAGTCATTACAAGCCATTTCAGTCATTATTAGCCATTACTTGTGATTACAAAGTAGTTTAGTCATTTCTAATGAATTGTAGTCGTTACAATTTGTCGCTAGATATATTGGTCATTTTATAGTCATTACTAGTAATTACAAGTCATTTCAGTCATTACTGCTCATTAGTGAGCATTCTTAGTCATTTGTAATCAATTGGGGTCATTACAAGCCGTCGTTACACAGATTGGTTATTTCGTAGTCATTACAAGTCTTCAGTATTCATTAGTACTAATTACTAGACATTTCTAATCAATTGTGGTCATTCCAAGCCATCGTTACAGATATTGGTCATTTCCTCGTCATTACTAGTAATTAGCAGTCACTATTAGACATTACTAGTTATAATTAATGGCGTGATGACGCTTCGGCGGGAACATCTGCTGACAAAAACTTCACCATGAGCGTCGAAAGGCTTCTGGAAATAATCCTTACATACTGCGTTTTCTGAGCAGTCCCCCTATGGAGTTTTATTTAAAGCTGGGGCTTACAATGCTGGCCAAAGTAACGTCCATACCAGAGTAACGGACAAACTAGTTAAATCTACTGGCTGACTCAGATCTGACTTTAGATTTCAGCATGGAAGGGGCTGGCGCGTACGCCGAACCCCACTACCAAAAATTGCATGCCCCATCTGCCCCGGTTTGGGGTAGTGGCGTGCTTCAGCCAACCGCAGTGCAATGGCGAGGCCTCGGCACGGGGCACCGACCTGAATGATCATCGGAAACCCGGCACCAGGTAAGTATGCAGTAACGTACGTCGGCATAAGAAGCCATTCTACAGGGTGCACCATATTGAGTGGGTACTGAAGCGTACTCTACATGAAACAGAAATCTTTGCTCAGCAACTAAAGCTTGCAAAAGAACTCACTGTGACACAAGAGCCTTCAACCCATCAAACTATAAACCTAGCTGGCAACATTTTCAAATTTCAACTGCCATATCACCAAAATTGTGAGAAAGCATTAGCTAATGATCGTTCGTGTCGAGCGGCGATTGCGCAAAGCTGCCGACCGAGATGACCTCTTGTGTTTATTCCAGAGCGTGCGACTACAACAGTGACAACAAGCGGTGTTTCACAGAAATAGAACCATGGATTAAATAACAAAGTGGTTAACCCCAGCTGAATGAAACCAATGACATCTGGTCGGCCGTCATGTGGCGGGGTGGCGTATTTATATTCGGCTTAATTAGTTAACTAAGATAAAAAAATGCGACATTTTAAAAATTCGCTTTAGGGCCAAGTGAGTTTCGTTAACTGTATAGGGGATTCACAAACGACGAATTCATTTTTTTGCCAAAGCCCATGCTACGTGGTGATTTTTTTCGGCGTTTAACGAAAGCCCGCGAAATATGGAATGGTCGCTCCATTTTCAACAGACCATCGTGTCATGAGCCAATAAAGAAAGAAAGAAGAAAGAGCTGAAAATAAGAAGAGCACAAAAAAGCACGAGGAGTCGGTGGGAAAAAAAAGTTAGAAAATAAGGGCGTCCGAATAAACAAAATACAATATTTCAACGAATAAGTGCGAAAGTGCACGCGGAGCTACGTGGCCAACGCAAAAACAGAGAGACGTAGCCGAAGAGAGCGGCCCAGCTACGCTCTTGAACGACGAGGGGCAGAAGGAGCTGGAGACCGGAAAGGGCGGGTGGAGACGACGGCAACCAAGTGGAAGCTGCTCTTCAGCTGCCGCGGCCGTGGCTCGCGAGCTGAGCGTGCGCGTTACCGGAGAGGGCACATCTTACAGGCAGGCGGAGACGTTTCTCGGACTACCTGCGGCTACGATACGCAGGCTAAGAGGAGTCGACCAGCCGATCCAGGCGCCTCGGTCACCCCACTGATCTGACTCCCTGACCCGGTCAACTGTGGGCCGAACGTCCGACGCAGCGACGTCGAGTCCACGACGCATCGGCGGGCCCAACGACGCGTCGTCGGAAGCAGCGATAGGCGACGCGGCTACGTCGATGGACTTGACGTAAATATTTTCAACTTCATAACACGTCGAGTGCAGGGACTTGAGACAACATTATCAATTAACTCGCTTTGTGGATAGTTTGTCGTGTATTAGGTTTTTGCTATAGGGTTTGTGATGATGATGATGATGATGATTATGATGATGATGATGATGTGTAGTGTTTGTTGGCGCAAGGGCCAAATGTGGCCAAAGAGCGCCAAGGCAGTGGTGATGAGTACTGAATGGGCTAATGGCTGATGTGACGTGGCTGTAGGGAGGCCTGAAACTGAGAGCTATAAGTTGCATAAAATACACAAGGAATAAAAATAGGAGAATGGCTGAAGTAGGGTATGCTATAAGTATAGAATGTACAACAACGGTGTAATAGCGTTACATAAATAAAAATGAAGAGGTGATTGTTGTTAACGAGTAGCACAACAGCCTCAGCGGATCCCTTGAGCACAAGGGCCCGGAGGCATGTGCTATAATACACGTTGACATCTCAACCGAGACCTCTCGCAAGAGGCCGTGTTACGAATTTCTTGGACAGAAAACGTGGAGCGTGTCAACGTCGTTTAAAAAAGCTAAGGTAGATTGCATGTGAAAGAGCGCTTCTCTGCCTAGAAACAGTGCCAGGTGAAGTGGTATACACTGACTGTATGCTTAAGGGAAGTGTTTTTCCTCTCGACTTGTGTTACGCGGCATTCTAGGAAGACATGCAGAACACTGTCTCCCCACATCTACTCCACATTGGATGTTCACCGCCAGTCAACAAAAAGCTATGTGTACCGTAAGTGTGCCCTATTCTGAGACGACAGAATAGGACATCACTTCGTCTGCACTTGGTCAGTGATGGCCAGTATCCTAAACGTGGCTTAACTACGTGGAGTTTATTAAGGGTTTCAGCGTCCCACTTATGCTGCCAGTAGGTTCTGAGTTTTTTCCGTAAGTATGACTTTAGGTCTGAGATCGGAACGGCTACGGACATGTTGCAAGCTTTTGTGTCTAAGGAGGTAGCAATTCGGTCTGCCAGGACGTTACCTTCAATACCTCTGTGTCCAGGCACCCAGCATATCGTTACATGTTGGCCAGAGGCATAAATAGTACAGAGGAAAGAGAAAAGATCTGCAATTACTGGGTTTATGTGGTTGAAGCATGACATCAATGTTTTCACAACGCTTAATGAGTCTGTGTATATGACCGCCTTATGTAGTTTTAACTGTTTGATGTGTTTCGCAGCCGACCACAGTGCATACGCCTCTGCTGTAAAGATGCTTGTTTGAGGGTGCAGAGCATCGGACTCGGAAAAGGATGGGCCGGCGGCTGCATATGACACGCCAGCATGTGATTTAGACGTATCTGTGTAATACTCTGGACACGGGTATTTAAATTGTAATTACAGAAAATGCATATGAATGTGCGCCTCTGGAGCGTGCTTCGTTACCTCCACAAATGACGTGTCACAGTAAATGATTCGCCACAACCACTGTGGAAACGGCTTGGCAGAAGCCATTAGACTATTTTGATGGATAGGAACATCCATCTCCTCGCTCAGCTTTCTCACACGGATCGAGAATGGCTCTCTGGCTGTAGGTTTGTTATGAAAGAGTGTTGCAGAGGTCATATCGTTCGTGGTGCGATAACAAGGATGGTTTTTGTTAACATGTACTTTCAGAAAATAATTAAAAGTAGAATATGGCCGCTGCAGATCGAGCGACCATTCATTCGATTCGACATAGAGGCTTTGAATCGGACTCGTGCTAAAGGCACCGGTGGCGAGGCGGATACCAAGATGATGCACAGGGTCCAGCATCTTGAGAGCACTGGGTGTAGCTGAGTGATACACAACGGCACCGTAGTCTAACCCCGATCGTACAAGGCTCCTGTAGAGGTTCATGAGGCATTTCCTGTCGCTTCCCCGTGTTGTATGTGGCAGTATTTTCAGGATGTTCATTGTTTTAAGGCATTTAGCTTTCAAATACTTGATATGAGGAATGAAGGTTAGTTTTGAGTCGAGTATTATGCCTAAAAATGTATGTTCAGTGTTGAGTGGTATGTGTTGTCCATGCAGCATAATAGCAGGATCTTGTAACAAGCCTCACTTTCTAGAAAAAAAGTATACAGGAGCTTTTGAGGGGGTTTAGTTTGAAGCCATTTTCATTTGCCTATTTTGAGACCTTGTTCAGTCTGAGTTGTACTTGGCGCTCGCAGACAGTGAGATTACAAGACTTAAATCCTAGTTTCACATCATCTACATATATTGAATAAAACATTGAGGATGGAATGACTTTTTGAAGGGAATTTATTTACACAATGGAGAGGGTGCAACTAAGCCCGCCCCTTGTGGCACACTGGTCTCTTGAGTGAATAGCCTAGACAGGGCATTGCCCACTCTAACACGGAACGTGCGGTCAGTCAAGTAGTTTTCTATCATATTTAGCATATTGCCGCGTACGCCCATCGCAGATAGATCTCGGAGGATTCCGAATCGCCATGTTGTGTCATAGGCTTTCTCCAAGTCGAGAAATACAGAGAGAAAAAATTGTGCATATAAGCCTCTCTAATGTTTGCCTCAATGCGAACAAGGTGGTCTATTGTTGACCTACCCTCCCTGAAACCACACCGAAGGGGATCAAGTAGACGGTTGCTTTCCAGGAAATAGACGCCGATTTACCATTTTTTCATATAACTTACACATGCAGCTTGTTAGTGCTATTGGCCTGTAGCTACTGTCTAATGCGGGGTCTTTGTCTTGCTTATGAATTGGGATGGCAATCGCTTCTTTCCATGAGGATGGAATATGCCCAGATACCCACATGGTGTTGTAAAGAGACAGAAGTGTGTTCAATGTTTCTGGATGCATATTCTTGGTCATTTCATACATTATGCGGTCACCACCTGGTGCTGAGTTGCTGCAGGAAATGAGAGCAGCCTTCCGTCCAGCGAGACTAAAGGGACAGTTGTAAGGTTCATCTGCTGCGCATTTGCGTTGAAGGCGCTCTCGCTCTATGCGTTCCTTGAACTTTAGGAAAGTTGGCGCATAGTGTGATGCACTAGAAATATTTTGGAAATGCTTGCCAATGAAATCTGCTTGATCTTTCATGGTGTCGCCTTGAACGTTTACTAAAAGAAGCGGTTGTGTTTCCCTGCCCTTTAATCCGTTCACTCTGTTCCATACCTTACCCTCATCCTTGCACGAATTGATACTACATATGTACCTTTCCCAGCTTTCTCGCTTAGCACGTCGACGTGTTCTCTTGCCCTGTGATTTCGCCTTCTTGAAATTAATGAGGTTCCCCTCAGTTGGAGAGTCACGAAGCAGGCCCCAAGCTTTATTTTGTATTTTCCGTGCCTCTTTGCATTCGTCATTCCACCGAGGCAAACGACGTTTATTAGCAAGTCCGTTAGTTTGTTTTATGCATTTTTCAGCGGCGTCAATTATAAAAGGTGTTAAATATGCCACAGCATCATCTATGTTTAAAGAACTCAAATCATCGTACTGTAAATATGTAATTTCCTGAAACAGTTCCCAATTCGACGAGTCGATTTTCCATCGGGCAATCTGTGGAGGGCATTCAGCGCGTTTTGTTAAATTTAAGAGAATAGGAAAGTGGTCACTTCTGTAGGCGTTTTTCAGGACCTTGCAATCAAGGTACGGCATTAGAAATAGAGAGGCTATGGTTAGGTCTATTGAAGAATATGATTTGTGTGTAGTGCTATAAAAGATGGGCTCTTTTTTATTCAGAAGAACTGCACCGGTACATAAAAGAAAGTCTTCTATAGTACGCCCTCTTGCATCACAGCGCGAGTCGCACCATAGCGTATTATGGGCGTTCACATCACCGGTTAAAAGGCACGGCTCTGGAAGCTGATTGACTAGCGTTTCAAGTTCTCTTAGTTGCAAGCGATGTTCGGGTGGTATGTAGAGGGAACAGACCGTAACCAACCTGTCGAATAGAATCGCTCTAACCGCGACTGCCTCAAAATTAGTTTCAAAGTGGAGGTGTTGGCAAGCAACTGACCTCTGAGCTATAATAGCCACGCCTCCAGACGCGGCATGGCCATCATCGCGATCTTTGCAGAATAATGTATATTGTGTTAAGAAATTTGTATTTAAAGTTTTCAAGCGTGTTTCCTGAACGCAGAACAGCCTAGGGTTAAACTCTTGTATTATTTCTTTGATGTCATCTAAGTTGTTTAGAATGCCACGGGCATTCCAATCAATAATTTGTACAGCCATTTTATTAGGATGAGAAATGTTCTGTGTTCAGGTGTGTAGTGGTATATCTTAGGTAACAGCACCGTCGTCTGGCCCTGTTATGGGTTTTTTGTTTGTTTTGGCGAGCTCGAGAGAGCCACGCAGGTTTTTCGGCACCGAACATGCCAATGTTGTGTCCATTGCCTCTTGGGAAGCACTGGATGCCCGCGCGTGCGGGCTCCTAGTTTGTTTGTCAGACCTCGCCTGGCGAGGCGTGGTCTTGAGACCCGACGTACCCGGGGTAGCCGGACTCTGTGTCCTGGTGGGTGGAGCAGGTTTGACTGCTGCGACCTCGGGGGCGGGGAATGCCACAGCCAACGACTCGCTGTGCGCGGGCCGGGCAGGTGGCGCAGGCCGGTGCGGCGCTGCCCCCTGACGCGTCGCATCGGCATACGCTGTGGTGTGGAACGGCGAACACCTTTTACGTGCTTCCTTGAAAGAGATGTTTTCGCGTACTTTTAGGGTGATTATTTCCTTTTCTTTTTTCCAGTTGGGACAAGATCGGGAATATGCTGGATGTTCCTCATCACAGTTCACACAGTGAGGTGTCGCTTCACACTTGTCTGAGGCGTGACCTTGAACTCCACATTTCGCACATGTGAGTTTACCACGGCAGCCCTGTGATCCGTGGCCAAATCTTTGGCATTGTAAGCATCTTCTCGGATTAGGAATGTATGGTCTGACAGCTATCTTTGTGTATCCGGTTTCTATGGTTTGTGGCAGGTCGCAAGTGGAAAAGGTGAGGATCAGGTGCTTTGTAGGAATTCCTTTATTTTCTCTTCGGATATTGATTCTTTGTACGTTAGTTACATTTTGCTCTTTCCAGCCCTCTGACAGCTCTGTTCCAGCCCTCTGACAGCCCTCTGACAGCTCTGGACAAGTCGATGAGATCTGCATCAGATAGTACACCGCGTGCTGTGTTCATAGACCGATGAGGGGAAACGGTAACAGGAATATCTCCAAATGCCACATCATCATCATCATTAGACTGGTTACGCCTACTGCAGGGCAAAGGCCTCTCCCATACTTCTCCAACTACCCCGGTCCGTGGGGTAGTTGGAGAAGTGCGAAAAAGTTGGTAGTTGTGCGAAATGCCACAAGTGTGTTTAATTTGTTGTGCTGTTCTTTATCACGGATCTCAAGCAGGAGGTCCCCGCTCGACATTTTGGTGACCTTATAGCCTGGGCCAAGTGCATCAGTCAAGCCTTTTGCAACAACAAATGGGGATACAGTTCTAGCTGGTTTTTCAGTTCTTTCGCTATGCACAACTTGGAATCGGGGGAAAACTTATTTTGGTTTGAAAAGGCTTATAATTTCATCGGTGAGTCCCCTCTTCTGAGGGTGACAATCAAGTAGACGTGGAAAAGCAGGTGTGCCCATAATATTTCGGTCATTTTCGGCGGCAATGGCGGCCACCCACCACGGAGCCCAACAGGGGGACGCTGTAGCACTTAACGTGTAAGGCTGCAGACGCCAGCCGTACATTCCTGCTATAACCTAATATATTATACCCAAGGGAGGGCACATACACAAGGTTAACCCTAGCCGCCTAGGAGAATTAGGAAGTGACGGAAGAGAAGAGATGATAGGATAGTAAAAGAAAGACGATAGGAAAGAAAAAGATTGAAGAGGGGGGCTGGAAAAGGCGACTGCCTCTTTTCCCCGGGTGGATCAATCCGGGGGCGCCGTCTACGTGAAGCAGAGGCCAAAGAGGTGTGTTGCCTCCGCCGGGGGGCCTTAAAGGTCCGAACAACCGGCATCGGCTCAACCCCCAGGATCCCCCTTTCCCCGGACACGGCTAAGCCGCGCACGGCTACACCCGGGAGGGTCCAACCCCCATGTGCTCGGGTACGTGGTGTCGCATTACACCAAACGCCTGCTGACGCAGACGCCCCTGCGGGGGCTATTGGGTTTGTAACGCACGCTTTCTTGATATGTGTGTTGTTCTTATTATCACGCCCCATAAAGCTTTTCCTAACTCAAACGTTCCTTGCGTCGTGTATACCACCGTGAGACATCGACAAAATATTGGCGAGCCTGCCAGAATTCATTTCCTGAACACTCGGTCTCACACTTCACCGGAACAAGAATTATGAGAAGCTGTTGGGGGTAGCCTGCTCTCTGGGACTAAGCCGCCAAAAATCGCTCAGCCTTTTTAATCGAGCGCAAAAAGAAGCTCGACACGCCCGCGAAGCCGAAAAAGAAATTTTGTTGTTAAAGTTGCATTTGGCCGATGCGTCTATCAGAAGAGATGACGCGGAGAGATCGTCTGTTTCTACGGCAATGGGGCCGCAAAGAACAAAGACAATTTGTCCACGAAAGTTATTGACTCCATTTGACGATAAGAGAGATGATCTTGATGCATATCTGCATCGTTTTGAAAGAATTGCTTTAGGACAAGGCTGGGAGCGATCTTAGTGGGCGACAGCGCATAGTTTGTGTTTAGTTGGAGAAGCCTTGAATGTGTTCGGAAGAATGCCTGCATCTGAGTCAATGGGCTACGACAAAATCAAGAAAGCACTACTGCTGAGATTCAGGCAAACTGCAGAAGGGCTCCGTGAGAAATTCTGGGATTGTAAAGCAGAACACTCAGAGATTGGTAAACAGTTTGCAAATAAGTAGAGTGAGGCTAACTAAATTAATTTAATTTAAATTATTTAGTCTAATCAATAGTAATTAGCGTCCGATTATTAAGCCAATTAAGAATATTTAGTGAACTTAAGATCCATAAAGCCAAATTCTGATTAAGAATAATTGATTCATGTCGACGATGATAAACTAAGGGTAGTTACGATGACCGAATGATAATTAATATTCCTTACGATTGCATTACTTAAGCCGAATTAACATTAGTACCGGTAATTATGATTAATTCGTATTGCATTACTTAACGCTAATTTATATTAATTACAATCACATTAACTTCGGCCAATAAGACAATTAGGCAATTGCGATAGGTCCTTCAATACTTGCAATACATTGCGTCATCCTCGACAGTGATCCAAGGTGCGTGTAATTGGGCTACTGAATATTTCGTTGCATAAATGCAAAAAAGTCTACAGGGCCTCTTAAAATCTCTCTTAAGAGGTGAACGGCGAAAGCCAATTCTTCCTCCTCTTATCATTCGCCTCTTTCTCCATGCCTATTGTCTTTCTCTTCTTTCTTTAATCATTACTGCTCCCTACTAAACATTTGTAGTGATTTGTAATCAATAGTGGTCATTGCAAGCCGTCGTTAGACATGTTCGTCATATCATAGTCAGCAGTAGTCATTACAAGTCATTTGTGTCATTATTAGTCATTACTAAGCATTTTTAGTCATTTCTAATCAATTCTAGTCGTTACAAGTTGTCGTTAGACATATTGGTCATTTCATAGTCCTTACTAATCATTGCAAGTCCTTTCAGTCATTACTGCTCACTAGTAAGCATTCTTAGTCATTTCTAATCATCATCATCAGCCTGGTTACGCCCACTGCCGGGCAAAGGCCTCTCCCATACTTCTCCAACAACCCCGGTCATGTACTAATTGTGGCCATGTCGTCCCTGCAAACTTCTTAATCTCATCCACCCACCTAACTTTCTGCCGCCCCCTGATACGCTTCCCTTCCGTTGGAATCCAGTCCGTAACCCTTAATGACCATCGGTTATCTTCCCTCCACATTACATGTCCTTCCCATGCCCCATTTCTTTTTCTTGATTTCAACTAAGATGTCATTAACTCGCGTTTGTTCCCTCACCCAATCTGCTCTTTTCTTATCCCTTAACGTTACACCCATCATCCTTCTTTCCATAGCTCGTTGCGTCGTCCTCAATTTAAGTAAAACTCTTTTCGTAAGCCTCCAGGTTTCTGCCCTGTAGGTGAGTACTGGTAAGACACAGCTATTATACACTTTTCTCTTGAGGGATAATGACAACCTACTGTTCATGATCTGAGAATGCCTGCAAAACGCACCCCAGCCCATTCCTTTTCTATCGATTATTTCCGTCTCATGATCCGGATCCGCCGTCACTACCTGCCCTAAGTAGATGTATTCCCTTACCACTTCCAGTGCCTCGCTACCTATTGTAAATTGCTGTTCTCTTCCGAGACTGCTAAACATTATGTTAGTTTTCTGCAGATTAATTTTTAGACCCACTGTTCTGCTTTCCTCTCCAGGTCAGTGAGCATGCATTGCAATAGGTCCCCTGAGTTACTAAGCAAGGCAATTTACATCAGCGAATCGCAAGTTACTAAGGTATTCCCCGTTAACTTTTATCCCAATTCTTCCCAATCCAGGTCTCTGAATACCTCCTGTAAGCTAGCTGTGAATAGCATTGGAGAGATCGTATCTCCCTGCCTGACGCCTTTCTTTATTGGGATTTTGTTGCTTTCTTTATGGAGGACTACGGTGGCTATGGAGCCACTATAGATATCTTTCAGTATTTTTACATACGGCTCGTCTACACCCTTATTCCGCAATGGCTCCATGACTGCTGAGGTTTCGACTGAATCAAACGCTTTCTCGTGATCAATGAAAGCGATATATGACGGTTGGTTATATTCCGCACATTTCTCTATCACCTGATCGACAGTGTGAATATGGTCTATTGTACAGTAGCCTTTACGGAATCCTGCCTGGTCCTTTGGTTGACAGAAGTCTAAGGTCTTCCTGATTCTATTTGCGATGACCTTAGTGAATAATTTGTAGGCAACGGACAGTAAGCTGATCGGCCTATAATTTTTCAATTCTTTGGCGTCCCCTTTCTTATGGATTAGGATTATGTTAGCGTTCTTCCAAGATTCCGGTACGCGCGCGGTCATGAGGCAATGCGTATAAAGGGTGGCCAGTTTCTCTAGAACAATCTGCCCACCATCCTTCAACAAATCAGCTGTTACCTGATCCTCCCCAGCTTTCTTCCCCCTTTGCATAGCTCCCAAGGCTTTCTTTACTTCTTCCGGCGTTACCTGTGGAATTTCGAATTCCTCTAGACTATTCTCTCTTCCATTATCGTCGTGGGTGCCACTGGTACTGTATAAATCTCTATAGAACTCATCTGCCACTTGAACTATCTCATCCATATTAGTAATGATATCGCCGGCTTTGTCTCTTAACGGATACATCCGATTATTGCCAATTCCTAGTTTCTTCTTCACTGCTTTTAGGATTCCTCCGTTCCTGAGAGCATGTTCAATTCTATCTATATTATACTTCCTTATGACAGCTGTCTTACGCTTGTTGATTAACTTCGAAAGTTCTGCCAGTTCGATTCTAGCTGTAGGGTTCGAGGCTTTCATACATTGGCGTTTCTTGATCAGATCTTTCGGCTCCTGCGATAGCTTACTGGTATCATGTCTGACGGAGTTACTACCGACTTCTATTGCACACTCCTTAATGATGCCCACAAGATTGTCGCACATTGCTTCAGCACTAAGGCCCCGGTAGCACAGGACGTGCCCGCTTTTTAGCACTGTATATGCTTCTTTTGTCTTCCTAACTTCACTGAGCCCTATTGTATCCCATTTACTGCCCTCTAATTGCTCCAATAGCACTGCTAGACTCGCCTCACTAGATAACGTTCTAGCGTTAAACGTTGCCATGTTCATATTCCAATGGCGGCCTGTCCGGAGCCAGGGATTTTTAGCACCCTCTGCTGCGTCGCAGGTCTGACCGCCGCCGTGGTCAGTTGCTTCGCAGCTGCTGGAGACTGAGGGAAGGGGCTTGATTGTTGTGTTCATATAGGAAGTTGTGGCCAAGTACTGCACCAGGGTGGCCAATCCTGCTCTGGTGAGGGAGTGCGTTACCGGTTCTGGTCACCGGGATCAGGCCACACTCCAGGCCTGTTTATGCAATTTCAACAACACGCGGATTTTTCTTTTAATCCGGTGGAAAATTGCGCGGCACCGGGAGTCCAACCACGGACCTTTTGCACGCGAGGCGGGTGTTCTACCTCTACGCCACCGCTGCGCATTATTTCTAATCAATTGTGGTCATAACAAGACGTACTTAGACATATTGGTCATTTCGGAGTCAGTAGTCATTACTAATCACTGAGACATTACTCGTCATTATTAAGCTCTACAAATCTTTGTTGTAACGTTATCATCAACCCCCCAAACTGTCCCTATCAATCATTTTTCGTTCTTTATTCTGTCTTCATATTGTTATGGCGCGGTCGCAGCCATAACACTTACACGGATTTCACTTCATATTTGTCTGCGAGGGGCTGGTGCGTACGCGAAGCCCCACTACCAAAAATTAATGCCCCTTGTGCCCCGGTTTTGGGGTTGTGGCGTGCTTCAGCAAACCGCAGTGCAATGGCAAGGCCTCGACACGGGGCACCGACCTAAATGATCATCAGAAACCCGGCTCCAGGCAAGTATGCAGGGCAACGCGCCGGCATATCTGGCCATCGCAAAGGGCGCACCATATGGAACAGGCAATGAAGCGCATTCTACATTAAACAGAAAACCCTACTCAGCTGAGAAAGCTTGCAAAACAGCTCAATGTAGCATACAATCCTTCCAGCCATACAACTATAAAGCTAGCTGGTTAATTTTCAAATTGCAATTGCCATATTATCAAAATTTTGAGAAAGCGTCAGACCATGTCTTGTGACGTGCACGTGCTTAAAGCCGAAATCGCGGACATGCGAACCAACCCATTCCTGTGGCTTCAATACGTCTAACTCTCTGTGCGGGTACTTAGCAAGACTTTTAAACTGTCGCACTTAAAGAGGTAAAAGAGACAGAAATACGAATATTGAAGTGAATTTCGGCATTTTACGTGTCAGAACCTCGACTAGATTATGAGGCACACCGTTGTTAGGGACTCCGGGTTACTTTTGACCAGCAGGCGATCTTTAACCTACCCTCAATGCACATACACGGGCCTTTTTGCATTTTGCGTCCATCGAAATGAGGCCGCCGTGGCCTGGTCAAATTCGAAACGTGCGTGGCGCACGCTCGAACCGCCGCAGTTGTGACTAGAACTACTACTTACCTGTTGTCAGCGTTTATCACATATATCCCGTTAAGTCTACTAATCCTTTCTTTACCCAACAATCTTGTGTCGCCACCCTTGCTGCAACATGCGAGTTTCCCGACACAACCACGGTGACGGTGGCGCTGCCTTAGCGTTGGCGGTGGGGTTACTTGGGGAATAATGGGAGACTGTACAGCAACTCTAGCCTGCCTGCGCGAGCCGCGTCACACTGCGCCGCTACGCGCGGCGGTGCAAACGACTTGTGCATTCTATTCTCTGTCTCTCGCTCTCTCCCTGCGGGGTTGAGGTGGGACCTGTCAAAAGGGGCAGCCGGCCCATGCCGTCGTCCCACTCATCCACGCTAAGGACGTTGTTGAAGGGTGGAACATGTCATCGAGAACGAGGAGTGCCGGGTATAGTTATATTTCATGAATAGTTGAGAACGTTGCGTACCATCAGTCAATCACGGCTGAATTGAAGCACCCTGAGGAGCCGCAAAATCCGCTTAAGTTCCCTCTGTCCTCCCTAGATCCCTAGGCCAGTGAAGCCTGCCCCGCCAGCTTCGTCTAATCGGAGCGTCCAAAGTGATCGAAGGACCCGCGTTGAGGGCGAGGGTTCACACAATGACTCCCGCACTTTTGTTTCACTGAACAATGTTGTGACTTCGGGGTGGAGGACGAGAGACGGACTCTTTCTGTAGACGAAGAAGAAACGAAAAAACTTGATACTTAATTGACAGATAGTGGATGATAGCGTACAGGTAGCAGTAAAAGCGCATCAGACCGACTGGGCGGCTGGAGGCGACTCTCTCTCTCTCTCTCCGCAATGGGCCGGTTGTCCCTTAAATTCCTTTCGCGATTCCTCGTCGGTAGGAAACAGGCAGGGCAGGGTGATGACGTCGCACACGTTGAATCCTTGATTCGTCGCGGAGATGGCTGGGCGCTTCTTGAAGTCGCCTCCCGCGTCGAATTCTTGATTCGTCGCGAAGTGGGAGCTCCCGTCACCTAGCTGATACGGACGTGGTGCACGTGCTAGTATGGCAGCTCCCGTCGCATCGATGATAGCCACGTGGTGCACGTAGTATGGCACACCAACAGCACCCCCGCCGCTAGATACTACATCCAGAAGTCGAGCTGTTCAACGCGGCTCGACGTATGCGATGTGCTGCTTGAGTAACGTCCTTGATGGGGTTAAAGTGACACTAAAGGTTACCACAAAGTCAAGTTAAAGTGATGAAGCAATGCTCTAGAACGTCTAAGGCGTCAATATAATCGCAAACAGAGCATTAGTAACCGAGAAATTGAGGTAAATGCATGACACAATTTGAGACTCCCCAGCGACATTCCGGTACTATAGCCCGACGACGGCACTCCTCATCATTATTTATGTCACTAGTACTCAACTACTCGTATTAAAACGATCATTTCTTTACATTATAAGACGGAAGAAAATGCTACTTGTCTATTTATATTCGATTCTAAGAAAAAAAATAACATTTGACGTTACCCTTGAGTAGTATGGGTGATCGAAATGTTTAGTTTTCGCTCGACTCTCCGCCCATGACTGCGCCGCGCGCGCTTTGGAGTTTCAGTTGTTTCTTTATCGCGTCGTGCTGCGGTGTACCGCATACTGGCTCGCGAAACTTGCATTTGGAACAAGCACCGAGAATGCCACGTCCATGTGACGCTGTGGGATGCGCGAACGGTCCGCGGAAGTTGGCCAAGGGCAATTACAGCGGCGAATCCAACGTTACTTATCACTGTGTGCCAACGAGTGAACCTCTCCGTTCGAAGTGGTTAAGTGTCGTACCTCTGCCACAGCGCGCTAGCAAAGAGCCGAAAAATCACGCAGTGTGCTCGCTGCACTTTCGTCCAGAGGATTACGAGTTCAACGCTGACTTACTCAAGTCGCGTGAAGTGCCATTCAAAGCAGGCCGCCGTCGTAGTAGTACGCAACGACGCCGGTAGCGCGAGCCTTCAGCAGCAGGTCACGTTCATCAGTGATTAAATCGCTGAACTCGAGCCCAGCATCGCGAGCCAATGTGTCGTTGTCAGGGTCGTCCATTGCAACGAGCGTCGAAGTTGGCGTCATAAAATAAAGAACCAGCTTATCGTCGTGCGCTTTCCCTTCCGCTAGCCACCATAGTTCCGCTTTCGCGCTGCTGTCGGCTCTGTCTTGGCTCTGTTTCTGGGGCCGCGTTTGCGTTTTGTGCAGAAAAGCCGCAGCGCCGTCTGCGGGAGCCGTTTTACTCACCGACGGCGCAACGTCACTATGAGACCATGACGTCAACACTCCTCGATCAGAGGGCGGGTGATTTGAACTGCGCTAGAGGTACGCGGACGCTTCAGAACGCATTTTATCTTAAAATAAGTCTCTTCTTCGCACGAAACAAGCGTTTCGAGGTTTCTGGGATAGTATTTCAACAGTCCACGTTGACCTAATATTAACCTTTAGTGTCCCTTTAAGGAAATGGCTTTGCCGCCCTTTCATCCGCTGGTCTTTCGTTTGCTTAGATCTGAGAGAGCTCACGGAGTGACCGAAAATCAACGCCAACCACTTCGGTGTGAGTGAGCACCCTCCCAATGCTGTCCAGACCGCCAGACCAAACTCAATGAAAACAAACGCTCTAACCCCCTCTGTGCTCTCAACAGCACCGTGAAGTTTATTGTACTAAACACGAAACATGGACCCGATAAGGAACCTGGGATCCGAACTCTAGTCGTGCATGTTCCCAGCGGAGTAGCGACGTGACCACCAGCCGTCCGAATCTGCGATCCATGCCAAGGAGTAATTACTTCCTTCAGAAACATCGCCATCTTCCCGCTTATAATTGAGAAGTCCGCAACAGTATCCGCTAAAGCGCTAACCGTGTAACCGTCAATCACGACCGGTATGTCGAGCGAAAGCCTGTAATTCCTTTCGGTTGCAGTTGACGTCGGATCGGTGCCCGTCCTTGTCCGCGTCGATCGGAGGTCTTCAGCATCACCGCTATTTATCGTCAATCAAAGCACCCAGTAAGGAAAGCTTCGCTTACATCGATTCCCATAATGCATGGGTTCTGCATAATTTTTTGTTTATGTGTTGTGTAACTTCCCATTCTGTTGGCGCTGCTGTTGCGCAACTAAACGTTCTGCTGTTCTGCCACTGGTTATAAATATGCCTGTATTTCTGCACAGTGAAGGTAGTGTAGCTAGTTCTTGTGACTCTACTTCACCACTTGTACGCGTACATAGCTACATCTTGCTTATTTTTCATTTATCTGTCAAGTACAAGATACACTGGAACATCGTTGTAACGAAGGTAAAGGAAGAGCCGAAAATACTACGCTATATCTGTTACTTCGTTACATCCATTATTGTCATTTACTACACTATATGGCCAATGGGGTGCACAATTGTAAACGTGGAAATAAGAACCCAGCTTTGCGGCCCACGGAACCACTAAACGTATCCACGCATGTGATGAAATTTGAATATAAAGCAGCACAAAAATCTTCAGCGTGTGCAACACACGACTCATCATGTGACGCGCGACAGCCCTTAGATAGCTGCTGTCTGTTCCATACTGACGGTGTTTCGCCTCCGCTTTCCACGTGAAATGTAGCGGTCGACCAGCACGTGGCTCATAACGCAGCGCTGCCCTGTGTGCTCGAGGAGGAAAGTGAACATCGCCGCACCGTCTTGGTTCGCGGCCTGCGAAATTGCACCAGTGCCAATGCGATCTCGGAGGCCACGCCCTGCTGCCAGCCCGTTGTTACGATCGGCCAGCGGGGTAGTGACCTTCTGGCCTCTCCTGCACCACTGCGACGAATCACTTCGCGAAGCTAACAGTGCGTCCCCCTCGGACAGACCTGTGGCGACAGCAAGGCGAGACAGGTTCCCATCGTCCGGCGCCCATCGTCGCTCACGCACGATGGGAGCAAAAAACTTCTACGAAAAGGGTGTTGTTCTACGACGTTTCCTGACGACGTTTCCAGCGGATTTTTCGGCTCCTTAGGGTGCTCCAATCTAGCCATGATAGACTGATGAGACGCAACGATCTCCACTCTTCACGAATATATTAACTAAACCCGGCACTCCTCGTACTCGATGAGAACATGTTGCTCCCTTGGACAACGTCCTTAGCGGGGGTGAGTCGGACGAAGGTATGCGCCAGCTTCACCTTTTGACATGCCCGACACCAACCCGGCAGGCAGAGAGAGAGAGAGAGAATAGAATGCACAATTATTTTGCACCGCCGTGCGTAGCGGCACAGCGTGACGCGGCTCGCGCAGGCAGCTAGAGTTGCTGTACAGTCTCCCATTATTCCCCAAGTAAGTCTACCGCCTACGCTAAGGCAGCGCCACCGTCGCTCGATACAAGCGGTTGTGGCGGGAAACTCGCCTGTTGCAGCAAGGGTCGCCACACAAGATTGTTGGGTAAAGAAAGGATTAGTAGACTTAACGGGACATAGGTGATCAACGCTGACAACAGGTGAGTAGTGGTACTAGTCACAATTGCAAGGGTTCGAGCGAATTCCACGTACATTTCGAATTTGACCCGGCGGCGGCGGCCGCATTTCGATGGACGCAAAATGCAAAAGAGGCATGTGTCCCGCGCGTTGAGGGCACGTTAAGGATCCTCTGGTGGTCAAAATCATCCCGGGCTCCCTCACTACGGCGTGCCTCATAATCTAATCGAGGTTCTGGCAAGCCAAATCCCAGAATTCACTGCAATATTCACATTTGTGTCTCTTTTAGCTCTTTATAGGCGACAGCTTGAAAGACTTGCTAAGTACACGCACAGAGAATTAGCCATATGGAACCAAAAGGAATGGGTTGCTTCGCATGTCCGCTATTTTGGCTTTAAGCAGGTGCACCCGTGCCAACGGCTCTTGCTTTCGAAAGCTGCAAGGCGTTCGGGCGCCGTCTCGGCCACCCGGGTGCAGAACACCCATGGTCGGTTCTCAAAGAAGCTCGCGTCCCTTTTCGCCTCGAATTGAAGTAGAAAGGCGAGCTTACTGTTTTTTTACTGGCTCGTTGCAGTGGCGCATACTCGAAAGAAGCGGCGCCTAGTCCAGTGATGCAAGAAATCAGTTATGCAAAAATCATCATCAGGAATGACTTATACCCAAGTAAGCAAGCAAAGATGCAATAGCTGACCATAAATGAAGAAAGAAAGAACGATGGAATGAAGGAACGAAAAAATAACGATAGGACAAATCAAGAAAGAAAGAAAGAAAGACGGGGAAAAGAGAGAATGAACGAAGGAACGAATTAACATTTACATAGTGCATTCGGTGCTTGCATGTGTTGTGTATAAGAGGTCGACGTACAGCGCCATGCGTTTACCTCACACGGCGGCTCGTCATATCTTGCTAGTGGACTGACCTCTCCGATTGCAGAACTTAATGCATTACCACGTGTGCAGCAAGCTTTCACCTTCACGTGTTGCCAAAGCTTTCTTTTCTTTCCCCCGCTTGCCCGCCACCACCCCGGATGCACTGACGTGTTTCATCGCCCGCCCGCAGCGCTCTTCGTTCGCTCTTGCATTCTCCCCTGTGCTCCTTCGCTCGCTTACGCCGAGGGACAACGCCGACGCTGGCCCCAGGAACGGGCGCCTAAGAGCTGCGCGCTAAAGAATTGCGGTGACGCCGATCCCACGATGACTGTCGACGGCAATGCGATTAGCATTCAAACAACTTAGCGAAACGCAGTATTGCTGAAAACACTCGCATTTCGCAATATGCAGTGGCCATTCAGAGACTTCGATTGCTCCGGCTATACGCGACATACGCTGCCTCTGGCATCGGTTCACATTGCCATCACACTTGCTAGCCATGGTCGGCCATGACTTTGATGGTATGAAGGCTACTATCACGACGATATAATGACGAACAATGAATGACGTCGATGGTAGAGACCAAGGCGGTATGACGAGATGGGATGTAAAAATTGAGCGACAATGCTATATTTCGCGGGCTTTCGTTAAACGCCGAAAAACAATCACCACGCAGCATGTGCTCTGCCAAAAAAAATGAATCGGTCGTTTCTGCATCCGCTCTACAACGTAACGAAATGCACTAATATGAATATATAAAATTTCAGATATTGATCTTAATTAAGCAATTAAGCCGAATATAAGTACGCCACAGCGCCACATGACGGCAAACCATATGTCGTTGGTTTCATTCACCTGTGGTTGCCCCTGGGCCCGACGGGATCACCAACAAAATGCTCAAGCATCTCGACGACGCCTCAGTCGAGTTTCTTACGTGCAAGATGAATGATATCTGGTGCAGCGGCTTCATTCCCAAGAGCTGGAAAGCAGCCTACACAGTACTCATACCGAAGCCAGGTAAGGCGCCAAGCATCGACAATCTAAGGCCCATCTCCCTGACGTCGTGTGTTGGAAAGATGGCCGAGCACGCCATGCTTAACCGCCTTACTGACCATCTCGAGTCTAACGAATGCTATACACACAACATGATTGGCTTTCGGTCGGGGCTTTCGACCCAGGACGCCATGAGACTGATCAAGCACCAGATCATTGACTCTACCTCCGCCGACACAAAGGCAATTCTCGGCTTGGATCTGGACGAGGCTTTTGACAACAGATCGCACGCCTTTATTCTCAAGAGCCTGACAGAGTGTAACGTCGGCAAACGGGCGTACAATTTCGTGCGATCCTTCCTTTCCTCAAGGTCCACTAGACTCAAGATTGTCGAGTTTTTGACCCACGAAATCCAGCTTTGACCAAAGGGGACACCTCAGGGGGCGGTGATCTCCCCGACGCTGTTCAACATCTCCTTGATCAACCTGTCGAGGGCCTTGAACAATATCCCCAACATTAAGCACACGATCTACGCGGATGACATCACCATCTGGTGCTCCAGTGGATGTGAAGGGCAGGTCGAGGGTGCTTTGCAAGAGGCCATCGATGTGACGGAGCGGTATCTTATCCCCACCGGGCTAAGGTGCTCGCCCGCTAAATCCGAGATCTTGCTCTACAAGAAGAGGCCCAGAGGCGGTTCACACCGGTCCTGGAAGCCAGCAACAGAGAGCCACATTACATTATTCACCGGTGAGGGCTCCCCAGTACCGCGGGTAGACACTATCAGGGTCCTAGGAATGTTTATCGAGTCGAACGGGGCCAATGGAGCCGCCCTCAAACGCATTTGTTCCAAGACCGAAAGCGCCCTCGGCCTGATCCGAAGAATCGCCAACAGGTACCGCGGAATCAAGGAAGACAATCTGATCCGGATTATCCACGCCTTCGTGCTATGCCACCTCGCTTATTCAGGGGCTATGCACAACTGGCTCGTATCGGAGCGCAACAAGATCAATGCCCTAATCAGAAGAGTCTTCAAGCTTGCCCTCGACCTTCCCATCCGAACGCACACAAAAGACCTCCTCAATTTGGGAATTCACAACACGTTCGAAGAAATCATTGGAGCCCAAGAATTTTCCCAGTTTGTCAGACTCTCCGGTACCCCAGCGGGCCGAGCCATACTTGGCAAGCTGGGACGTAACCCCATGGTCATCAGTCTCGACGCTGTGAAGCTGCCCAGCGACGTAAGGTCCAAGATTTACATACACCGGATGCCACGAAATATGCATCCCACCTACAACGAAGGACGAAGACGAGCCAGGGGTAAAGCTCTGCTCGCCAGTGCCCGCTTGAACAAGGACCGAACATGCTTCGTAGACGCTGCTTCGTACGTTCAAGAAGAGGCCTTCTCCTCAGTGGTCATTGACTGTGATTCTAAAATCCTTAGCTGCGCTACCGTCCGCACTTCTAATTCCAGCGTTGCAGAGCAAGTTGCTATTGCTCTTGCGTTGACGGACAGTGTACATGACACGATTTATTCGGATTCCAAGGCCGCTGTCAGGGCCTTTCAGATGGGAATGGTGGCTCCCCAGGCCCTACGTATCATCCAAAGTGCCAAAGACATGAAACATCACTCTTTGGCCTGGTTCCCTGCGCACCTTGGAACCATTGAGGGTGCCTCGATCAACCCCAACGAGGAGGCGCACTCGGCTGCACGAGGTTTGACTGACCGTGCGCTGGGCAACGCGTCCTCTCCTGGGCGACCCGAGCCTCTCTGCTCGTATAACGAAATCTGCAAATACAATTGTCTGTCAAGAAGAGTCCTACCTTCGCCGCACTCCTCGCTGTGCAGGGCCCAGGCAGTCACTCTCAGACTTCTGCAAACAAGCACTTACCCGAGCCCCGTGGCGCTGCACACAATGCACCCCGAACGGTTCCCAAGCCCGGACTGCCCTCTGTGTGGTGATTATGCGGACTTCGAACATGTCCTGTGGGGCTGCGCCTCTGCCGGTCCCCCTTTCAGTCAAGAGGAAATGATGAAGCTAATTAGGGCCCAGGATCAGACCTCTCAAATCCTGGCAGTCCAGAGGGCTCGCGACAGGGCCGTCAGGTTCCACCTGATGGTCCCCGAGTGGGCCTAGCCAGGTGGCGTGGAGTGTGCTTACGTCTATAGTGGACAAAATAAAGTTGTTTCACTCACTCACTCACTCACTCACTCACTCACTCACTCACTCACTCACTCACTCACCTGTGGTTAACCACTTTTTCGTTAATGCATGGTTCATGTTACGTGAAACACCCTGTTTATTGTCATCAATGCAGTCGCACGCGCTGGAATAAACACAAGAGGTCATCTGACGCTTTCTTACAATTTTAATAATATGGCAGTCGAAATTTGAGATTGATGCCAGCTAGGTTTATAGTTATAAGGGTAGAAGACTTTTCCGTTACAGGAAGCCGTTTTGCAAGCTTACTTTGCTGAGTAGAGTTTTCTGTTTCATGTAGAGTACGCTTCAGTACCCGCTCCATATGGTGCACCGTTTGGAATGGCCAGGTATGCCGACGCGTTGCCCTGCATACTTACCTGGTGCCGGGTTTCCGATGATCATTCAGGTCGGCGCCCCGTGCCGAGGCCTCACCATTGCACTGCGGTTGGCTGAAGCACGCCACTACCCCAAACCGGGGCAGATGGGGCATGCAATTTTTGGTAGTGGGGCTCGGCGTACGCGCCAGCTCCTTCCACTCAAATAAAAAGTGAGATCCGTAGAAGTGTTATGGCTGCGACCGCGCTTCACTGCTCGGCAGTAGATTCGGCTTATTCGTCCATTCTTTCACTCTGGCATGGACGTTATTTTGGTGGCATCATCGGCCCCTAGGGGGACATCTCAGATAATGCGTATATAAGGTTTATTTCCAGTCGCTTATTTTAAATTTCTGTCGAAGTTTACTGTAAGTATTGAGCGACCTATTGCCGCTGCCTAAGTGTCTGATCGGGCGAAGTTAATGTGATCGTAATTCATCTGAATTACGGTTAAGTAGTATGAATTATTTATTACCAGTATTAATCTTGATTCTGCTTAAGTAATGTAATCGTAAGGAATATATTAGTTATTCTTAGGTTATCACAACTACCCTTAGTTAATCATGGTTGACATTAATCAATTAATTGTTAATCAAAACTTGACCTAACGAATCCTATGTTCCTTAAGTATTCTTAATTCGGCATACTAATTTGAC